>NC_091186.1:8491023-8668523 GCF_040958095.1 Procambarus clarkii
TTTTAAGGGTCTGAGCGGGTGGTGGAGTGGGTTAAGGCGTACCTGTTATGCCAGTTGCTGGAAGGCTTCTGTGCTGGCTAGGGTTCGAGTCTCCTGGTGGGAAAGTGTTCTAAAGTTGTATACTTAACTCTCGTGTTTAGGAGAGTTGTGCCTTAAGCAGAGACACTGTGTCTTCCCATATTAACAGGGACTTGATGAAATTAACGTATAAATGACCCCTCACTTGCTCTGGTGCTCTTGGGAGGTGTTGATCTTTGGGGTGTTTAAATACTCCAAAATTACCATCTCTTTTAAGGGTCTGAGCGGGTTAAGGCGTACCTGTTATGCCAGTTGCTGGAAGGCTTCTGTGCTGGCTAGGGTTCGAGTCTCCTGGTGGGAAAGTGTTCTAAAGTTGTATACTTAACTCTCGTGTTTAGGAGAGTTGTGCCTTAAGCAGAGACACTGTGTCTTCCCATATTAACAGGGACTTGATGAAATTAACGTATAAATGACCCCTCACTTGCTCTGGTGCTCTTGGGAGGTGTTGATCTTTGGGGTGTTTAAATACTCCGAAATTACCATCTCTTTTAAGGGTCTGAGTGGGTGGTGGAGCGGGTTAAGGCGTACCTGTTATGCCAGTTGCTGGAAGGCGTCTGTGCTGGCTAGGGTTCGAGTCTCCTGGTGGGAAAGTGTTCTAAAGTTGTATACTTAACTCTCGTGTTTAGGAGAGTTGTGCCTTAAGCAGAGACACTGTGTCTTCCCATATTAACAGGGACTTGATGAAATTAACGTATAAATGACCCCTCACTTGCTCTGGTGCTCTTGGGAGGTGTTGATCTTTGGGGTGTTTAAATACTCCGAAATTACCATCTCTTTTAAGGGTCTGAGCGGGTGGTGGAGTGGGTTAAGGCGTACCTGTTATGCCAGTTGCTGGAAGGCTTCTGTGCTGGCTAGGGTTCGAGTCTCCTGGTGGGAAAGTGTTATAAAGTTGTATACTTAACTCTCGTGTTTAGGAGAGTTGTGCCTTAAGCAGAGACACTGTGTCTTCCCATATTAACAGGGACTTGATGAAATTAACGTATAAATGACCCCTCACTTGCTCTGGTGCTCTTGGGAGGTGTTGATCTTTGGGGTGTTTAAATACTCCGAAATTACCATCTCTTTTAAGGGTCTGAGTGGGTGGTGGAGCGGGTTAAGGCGTACCTGTTATGCCAGTTGCTGGAAGGCTTCTGTGCTGGCTAGGGTACGAGTCTCCTGGTGGGAAAGTGTTCTAAAGTTGTATACTTAACTCTCGTGTTTAGGAGAGTTGTGCCTTAAGCAGAGACACTGTGTCTTCCCATATTAACAGGGACTTGATGAAATTTACGTATAAATGACCCCTCACTTGCTATGGTGCTCTTGGGAGGTGTTGATCTTTGGGGTGTTTAAATACTCCGAAATTACCATCTCTTTTAAGGGTCTGAGTGGGTGGTGGAGCGGGTTAAGGCGTACCTGTTATGCCAGTTGCTGGAAGGCGTCTGTGCTGGCTAGGGTTCGAGTCTCCTGGTGGGAAAGTGTTCTAAAGTTGTATACTTAACTCTCGTGTTTAGGAGAGTTGTGCCTTAAGCAGAGACACTGTGTCTTCCCATATTAACAGGGACTTGATGAAATTAACGTATAAATGACCCCTCACATGCTCTGGTGCTCTTGGGAGGTGTTGTTCTTTGGGGTGTTTAAATACTCCGAAATTACCATCTCTTTTAAGGGTCTGAGCGGGTGGTGGAGCGGGTTAAGGCGTACCTGTTATGCCAGTTGCTGGAAGGCTTCTGTGCTGGCTAGGGTTCGAGTCTCCTGGTGGGAAAGTGTTCTAAAGTTGTATACTTAACTCTCGTGTTTAGGAGAGTTGTGCCTTAAGCAGAGACACTGTGTCTTCCCATATTAACAGGGACTTGATGAAATTAACGTATAAATGACCCCTCACTTGCTCTGGTGCTCTTGGGAGGTGTTGATCTTTGGGGTGTTTAAATACTCCGAAATTACCATCTCTTTTAAGGGTCTGAGCGGGTGGTGGAGCGGGTTAAGGCGTACCTGTTATGCCAGTTGCTGGAAGGCTTCTGTGCTGGCTAGGGTTCGAGTCTCCTGGTGGGAAAGTGTTCTAAAGTTGTATACTTAACTCTCGTGTTTAGGAGAGTTGTGCCTTAGGCAGAGACACTGTGTCTTCCCATATTAACAGGGACTTGATGAAATTAATGTATAAATGACCCCTCACTTGCTCTGGTGCTCTTGGGAGGTGTTGATCTTTGGGGTGTTTAAATACTCCGAAATTACCATCTCTTTTAAGGGTCTGAGCGGGTGGTGGAGCGGGTTAAGGCGTACCTGTTATGCCAGTTGCTGGAAGGCTTCTGTGCTGGCTAGGGTTCGAGTCTCCTGGTGGGAAAGTGTTCTAAAGTTGTATACTTAACTCTCGTGTTTAGGAGAGTTGTGCCTTAACCAGAGACACTGTGTCTTCCCATATTAACAGGGACTTGATGAAATTAACGTATAAATGACCCCTCACTTGCTCTGGTGCTCTTGGGAGGTGTTGATCTTTGGGGTGTTTAAATACTCCGAAATTACCATCTCTTTTAAGGGTCTGAGTGGGTGGTGGAGCGGGTTAAGGCGTACCTGTTATGCCAGTTGCTGGAAGGCTTCTGTGCTGGCTAGGGTACGAGTCTCCTGGTGGGAAAGTGTTCTAAAGTTGTATACTTAACTCTCGTGTTTAGGAGAGTTGTGCCTTAAGCAGAGACACTGTGTCTTCCCATATTAACAGGGACTTGATGAAATTAACGTATAAATGACCCCTCACTTGCTATGGTGCTCTTGGGAGGTGTTGATCTTTGGGGTGTTTAAATACTCCGAAATTACCATCTCTTTTAAGGGTCTGAGTGGGTGATGGAGCGGGTTAAGGCGTACCTGTTATGCCAGTTGCTGGAAGGCGTCTGTGCTGGCTAGGGTTCGAGTCTCCTGGTGGGAAAGTGTTCTAAAGTTGTATACTTAACTCTCGTGTTTAGGAGAGTTGTGCCTTAAGCAGAGACACTGTGTCTTCCCATATTAACAGGGACTTGATGAAATTAACGTATAAATGACCCCTCACATGCTCTGGTGCTCTTGGGAGGTGTTGTTCTTTGGGGTGTTTAAATACTCCGAAATTACCATCTCTTTTAAGGGTCTGAGCGGGTGGTGGAGCGGGTTAAGGCGTACCTGTTATGCCAGTTGCTGGAAGGCTTCTGTGCTGGCTAGGGTTCGAGTCTCCTGGTGGGAAAGTGTTCTAAAGTTGTATACTTAACTCTCGTGTTTAGGAGAGTTGTGCCTTAAGCAGAGACACTGTGTCTTCCCATATTAACAGGGACTTGATGAAATTAACGTATAAATGACCCCTCACTTGCTCTGGTGCTCTTGGGAGGTGTTGATCTTTGGGGTGTTTAAATACTCCGAAATTACCATCTCTTTTAAGGGTCTGAGCGGGTGGTGGAGCGGGTTAAGGCGTACCTGTTATGCCAGTTGCTGGAAGGCTTCTGTGCTGGCTAGGGTTCGAGTCTCCTGGTGGGAAAGTGTTCTAAAGTTGTATACTTAACTCTCGTGTTTAGGAGAGTTGTGCCTTAAGCAGAGACACTGTGTCTTCCCATATTAACAGGGACTTGATGAAATTAACGTATAAATGACCCCTCACTTGCTCTGGTGCTCTTGGGAGGTGTTGATCTTTGGGGTGTTTAAATACTCCGAAATTACCATCTCTTTTAAGGATCTGAGCGGGTTAAGGCGTACCTGTTATGCCAGTTGCTGGAAGGCTTCTGTGCTGGCTAGGGTTCGAGTCTCCTGGTGGGAAAGTGTTCTAAAGTTGTATACTTAACTCTCGTGTTTAGGAGAGTTGTGCCTTAGGCAGAGACACTGTGTCTTCCCATATTAACAGGGACTTGATGAAATTAACGTATAAATGACCCCTCACTTGCTATGGTGCTCTTGGGAGGTGTTGATCTTTGGGGTGTTTAAATACTCCGAAATTACCATCTCTTTTAAGGGTCTGAGTGGGTGGTGGAGCGGGTTAACGCGTACCTGTTATGCCAGTTGCTGGAAGGCTTCTGTGCTGGCTAGGGTACGAGTCTCCTGGTGGGAAAGTGTTCTAAAGTTGTATACTTAACTCTCGTGTTTAGGAGAGTTGTGCCTTAAGCAGAGACACTGTGTCTTCCCATATTAACAGGGACTTGATGAAATTAACGTATAAATGACCCCTCACTTGCTATGGTGCTCTTGGGAGGTGTTGATCTTTGGGGTGTTTAAATACTCCGAAATTACCATCTCTTTTAAGGGTCTGAGTGGGTGGTGGAGCGGGTTAAGGCGTACCTGTTATGCCAGTTGCTGGAAGGCGTCTGTGCTGGCTAGGGTTCGAGTCTCCTGGTGGGAAAGTGTTCTAAAGTTGTATACTTAACTCTCGTGTTTAGGAGAGTTGTGCCTTAAGCAGAGACACTGTGTCTTCCCATATTAACAGGGACTTGATGAAATTAACGTATAAATGACCCCTCACATGCTCTGGTGCTCTTGGGAGGTGTTGTTCTTTGGGGTGTTTAAATACTCCGAAATTACCATCTCTTTTAAGGGTCTGAGCGGGTGGTGGAGCGGGTTAAGGCGTACCTGTTATGCCAGTTGCTGGAAGGCTTCTGTGCTGGCTAGGGTTCGAGTCTCCTGGTGGGAAAGTGTTCTAAAGTTGTATACTTAACTCTCGTGTTTAGGAGAGTTGTGCCTTAAGCAGAGACACTGTGTCTTCCCATATTAACAGGGACTTGATGAAATTAACGTATAAATGACCCCTCACTTGCTCTGGTGCTCTTGGGAGGTGTTGATCTTTGGGGTGTTTAAATACTCCGAAATTACCATCTCTTTTAAGGGTCTGAGCGGGTGGTGGAGCGGGTTAAGGCGTACCTGTTATGCCAGTTGCTGGAAGGCTTCTGTGCTGGCTAGGGTTCGAGTCTCCTGGTGGGAAAGTGTTCTAAAGTTGTATACTTAACTCTCGTGTTTAGGAGAGTTGTGCCTTAAGCAGAGACACTGTGTCTTCCCATATTAACAGGGACTTGATGAAATTAACGTATAAATGACCCCTCACTTGCTCTGGTGCTCTTGGGAGGTGTTGATCTTTGGGGTGTTTAAATACTCCGAAATTACCATCTCTTTTAAGGATCTGAGCGGGTTAAGGCGTACCTGTTATGCCAGTTGCTGGAAGGCGTCTGTGCTGGCTAGGGTTCGAGTCTCCTGGTGGGAAAGTGTTCTAAAGTTGTATACTTAACTCTCGTGTTTAGGAGAGTTGTGCCTTAGGCAGAGACACTGTGTCTTCCCATATTAACAGGGACTTGATGAAATTAACGTATAAATGACCCCTCACTTGCTCTGGTGCTCTTGGGAGGTGTTGATCTTTGGGGTGTTTAAATACTCCGAAATTACCATCTCTTTTAAGGGTCTGAGCGGGTGGTGGAGCGGGTTAAGGCGTACCTGTTATGCCAGTTGCTGGAAGGCTTCTGTGCTGGCTAGGGTTCGAGTCTCCTGGTGGGAAAGTGTTCTAAAGTTGTATACTTAACTCTCGTGTTTAGGAGAGTTGTGCCTTAAGCAGAGACACTGTGTCTTCCCATATTAACAGGGACTTGATGAAATTAACGTATAAATGACCCCTCACTTGCTCTGGTGCTCTTGGGAGGTGTTGATCTTTGGGGTGTTTAAATACTCCAAAATTACCATCTCTTTTAAGGGTCTGAGCGGGTTAAGGCGTACCTGTTATGCCAGTTGCTGGAAGGCTTCTGTGCTGGCTAGGGTTCGAGTCTCCTGGTGGGAAAGTGTTCTAAAGTTGTATACTTAACTCTCGTGTTTAGGAGAGTTGTGCCTTAAGCAGAGACACTGTGTCTTCCCATATTAACAGGGACTTGATGAAATTAACGTATAAATGACCCCTCACTTGCTCTGGTGCTCTTGGGAGGTGTTGATCTTTGGGGTGTTTAAATACTCCGAAATTACCATCTCTTTTAAGGGTCTGAGTGGGTGGTGGAGCGGGTTAAGGCGTACCTGTTATGCCAGTTGCTGGAAGGCGTCTGTGCTGGCTAGGGTTCGAGTCTCCTGGTGGGAAAGTGTTCTAAAGTTGTATACTTAACTCTCGTGTTTAGGAGAGTTGTGCCTTAAGCAGAGACACTGTGTCTTCCCATATTAACAGGGACTTGATGAAATTAACGTATAAATGACCCCTCACTTGCTCTGGTGCTCTTGGGAGGTGTTGATCTTTGGGGTGTTTAAATACTCCGAAATTACCATCTCTTTTAAGGGTCTGAGCGGGTGGTGGAGTGGGTTAAGGCGTACCTGTTATGCCAGTTGCTGGAAGGCTTCTGTGCTGGCTAGGGTTCGAGTCTCCTGGTGGGAAAGTGTTATAAAGTTGTATACTTAACTCTCGTGTTTAGGAGAGTTGTGCCTTAAGCAGAGACACTGTGTCTTCCCATATTAACAGGGACTTGATGAAATTAACGTATAAATGACCCCTCACTTGCTCTGGTGCTCTTGGGAGGTGTTGATCTTTGGGGTGTTTAAATACTCCGAAATTACCATCTCTTTTAAGGGTCTGAGTGGGTGGTGGAGCGGGTTAAGGCGTACCTGTTATGCCAGTTGCTGGAAGGCTTCTGTGCTGGCTAGGGTACGAGTCTCCTGGTGGGAAAGTGTTCTAAAGTTGTATACTTAACTCTCGTGTTTAGGAGAGTTGTGCCTTAAGCAGAGACACTGTGTCTTCCCATATTAACAGGGACTTGATGAAATTTACGTATAAATGACCCCTCACTTGCTATGGTGCTCTTGGGAGGTGTTGATCTTTGGGGTGTTTAAATACTCCGAAATTACCATCTCTTTTAAGGGTCTGAGTGGGTGGTGGAGCGGGTTAAGGCGTACCTGTTATGCCAGTTGCTGGAAGGCGTCTGTGCTGGCTAGGGTTCGAGTCTCCTGGTGGGAAAGTGTTCTAAAGTTGTATACTTAACTCTCGTGTTTAGGAGAGTTGTGCCTTAAGCAGAGACACTGTGTCTTCCCATATTAACAGGGACTTGATGAAATTAACGTATAAATGACCCCTCACATGCTCTGGTGCTCTTGGGAGGTGTTGTTCTTTGGGGTGTTTAAATACTCCGAAATTACCATCTCTTTTAAGGGTCTGAGCGGGTGGTGGAGCGGGTTAAGGCGTACCTGTTATGCCAGTTGCTGGAAGGCTTCTGTGCTGGCTAGGGTTCGAGTCTCCTGGTGGGAAAGTGTTCTAAAGTTGTATACTTAACTCTCGTGTTTAGGAGAGTTGTGCCTTAAGCAGAGACACTGTGTCTTCCCATATTAACAGGGACTTGATGAAATTAACGTATAAATGACCCCTCACTTGCTCTGGTGCTCTTGGGAGGTGTTGATCTTTGGGGTGTTTAAATACTCCGAAATTACCATCTCTTTTAAGGGTCTGAGCGGGTGGTGGAGCGGGTTAAGGCGTACCTGTTATGCCAGTTGCTGGAAGGCTTCTGTGCTGGCTAGGGTTCGAGTCTCCTGGTGGGAAAGTGTTCTAAAGTTGTATACTTAACTCTCGTGTTTAGGAGAGTTGTGCCTTAGGCAGAGACACTGTGTCTTCCCATATTAACAGGGACTTGATGAAATTAATGTATAAATGACCCCTCACTTGCTCTGGTGCTCTTGGGAGGTGTTGATCTTTGGGGTGTTTAAATACTCCGAAATTACCATCTCTTTTAAGGGTCTGAGCGGGTGGTGGAGCGGGTTAAGGCGTACCTGTTATGCCAGTTGCTGGAAGGCTTCTGTGCTGGCTAGGGTTCGAGTCTCCTGGTGGGAAAGTGTTCTAAAGTTGTATACTTAACTCTCGTGTTTAGGAGAGTTGTGCCTTAACCAGAGACACTGTGTCTTCCCATATTAACAGGGACTTGATGAAATTAACGTATAAATGACCCCTCACTTGCTCTGGTGCTCTTGGGAGGTGTTGATCTTTGGGGTGTTTAAATACTCCGAAATTACCATCTCTTTTAAGGGTCTGAGTGGGTGGTGGAGCGGGTTAAGGCGTACCTGTTATGCCAGTTGCTGGAAGGCTTCTGTGCTGGCTAGGGTACGAGTCTCCTGGTGGGAAAGTGTTCTAAAGTTGTATACTTAACTCTCGTGTTTAGGAGAGTTGTGCCTTAAGCAGAGACACTGTGTCTTCCCATATTAACAGGGACTTGATGAAATTAACGTATAAATGACCCCTCACTTGCTATGGTGCTCTTGGGAGGTGTTGATCTTTGGGGTGTTTAAATACTCCGAAATTACCATCTCTTTTAAGGGTCTGAGTGGGTGGTGGAGCGGGTTAAGGCGTACCTGTTATGCCAGTTGCTGGAAGGCGTCTGTGCTGGCTAGGGTTCGAGTCTCCTGGTGGGAAAGTGTTCTAAAGTTGTATACTTAACTCTCGTGTTTAGGAGAGTTGTGCCTTAAGCAGAGACACTGTGTCTTCCCATATTAACAGGGACTTGATGAAATTAACGTATAAATGACCCCTCACATGCTCTGGTGCTCTTGGGAGGTGTTGTTCTTTGGGGTGTTTAAATACTCCGAAATTACCATCTCTTTTAAGGGTCTGAGCGGGTGGTGGAGCGGGTTAAGGCGTACCTGTTATGCCAGTTGCTGGAAGGCTTCTGTGCTGGCTAGGGTTCGAGTCTCCTGGTGGGAAAGTGTTCTAAAGTTGTATACTTAACTCTCGTGTTTAGGAGAGTTGTGCCTTAAGCAGAGACACTGTGTCTTCCCATATTAACAGGGACTTGATGAAATTAACGTATAAATGACCCCTCACTTGCTCTGGTGCTCTTGGGAGGTGTTGATCTTTGGGGTGTTTAAATACTCCGAAATTACCATCTCTTTTAAGGGTCTGAGCGGGTGGTGGAGCGGGTTAAGGCGTACCTGTTATGCCAGTTGCTGGAAGGCTTCTGTGCTGGCTAGGGTTCGAGTCTCCTGGTGGGAAAGTGTTCTAAAGTTGTATACTTAACTCTCGTGTTTAGGAGAGTTGTGCCTTAAGCAGAGACACTGTGTCTTCCCATATTAACAGGGACTTGATGAAATTAACGTATAAATGACCCCTCACTTGCTCTGGTGCTCTTGGGAGGTGTTGATCTTTGGGGTGTTTAAATACTCCGAAATTACCATCTCTTTTAAGGATCTGAGCGGGTTAAGGCGTACCTGTTATGCCAGTTGCTGGAAGGCTTCTGTGCTGGCTAGGGTTCGAGTCTCCTGGTGGGAAAGTGTTCTAAAGTTGTATACTTAACTCTCGTGTTTAGGAGAGTTGTGCCTTAGGCAGAGACACTGTGTCTTCCCATATTAACAGGGACTTGATGAAATTAACGTATAAATGACCCCTCACTTGCTATGGTGCTCTTGGGAGGTGTTGATCTTTGGGGTGTTTAAATACTCCGAAATTACCATCTCTTTTAAGGGTCTGAGTGGGTGGTGGAGCGGGTTAACGCGTACCTGTTATGCCAGTTGCTGGAAGGCTTCTGTGCTGGCTAGGGTACGAGTCTCCTGGTGGGAAAGTGTTCTAAAGTTGTATACTTAACTCTCGTGTTTAGGAGAGTTGTGCCTTAAGCAGAGACACTGTGTCTTCCCATATTAACAGGGACTTGATGAAATTAACGTATAAATGACCCCTCACTTGCTATGGTGCTCTTGGGAGGTGTTGATCTTTGGGGTGTTTAAATACTCCGAAATTACCATCTCTTTTAAGGGTCTGAGTGGGTGGTGGAGCGGGTTAAGGCGTACCTGTTATGCCAGTTGCTGGAAGGCGTCTGTGCTGGCTAGGGTTCGAGTCTCCTGGTGGGAAAGTGTTCTAAAGTTGTATACTTAACTCTCGTGTTTAGGAGAGTTGTGCCTTAAGCAGAGACACTGTGTCTTCCCATATTAACAGGGACTTGATGAAATTAACGTATAAATGACCCCTCACATGCTCTGGTGCTCTTGGGAGGTGTTGTTCTTTGGGGTGTTTAAATACTCCGAAATTACCATCTCTTTTAAGGGTCTGAGCGGGTGGTGGAGCGGGTTAAGGCGTACCTGTTATGCCAGTTGCTGGAAGGCTTCTGTGCTGGCTAGGGTTCGAGTCTCCTGGTGGGAAAGTGTTCTAAAGTTGTGTACTTAACTCTCGTGTTTAGGAGAGTTGTGCCTTAAGCAGAGACACTGTGTCTTCCCATATTAACAGGGACTTGATGAAATTAACGTATAAATGACCCCTCACTTGCTCTGGTGCTCTTGGGAGGTGTTGATCTTTGGGGTGTTTAAATACTCCGAAATTACCATCTCTTTTAAGGGTCTGAGCGGGTGGTGGAGCGGGTTAAGGCGTACCTGTTATGCCAGTTGCTGGAAGGCTTCTGTGCTGGCTAGGGTTCGAGTCTCCTGGTGGGAAAGTGTTCTAAAGTTGTATACTTAACTCTCGTGTTTAGGAGAGTTGTGCCTTAAGCAGAGACACTGTGTCTTCCCATATTAACAGGGACTTGATGAAATTAACGTATAAATGACCCCTCACTTGCTCTGGTGCTCTTGGGAGGTGTTGATCTTTGGGGTGTTTAAATACTCCGAAATTACCATCTCTTTTAAGGATCTGAGCGGGTTAAGGCGTACCTGTTATGCCAGTTGCTGGAAGGCTTCTGTGCTGGCTAGGGTTCGAGTCTCCTGGTGGGAAAGTGTTCTAAAGTTGTATACTTAACTCTCGTGTTTAGGAGAGTTGTGCCTTAGGCAGAGACACTGTGTCTTCCCATATTAACAGGGACTTGATGAAATTAACGTATAAATGACCCCTCACTTGCTCTGGTGCTCTTGGGAGGTGTTGATCTTTGGGGTGTTTAAATACTCCGAAATTACCATCTCTTTTAAGGGTCTGAGCGGGTGGTGGAGCGGGTTAAGGCGTACCTGTTATGCCAGTTGCTGGAAGGCTTCTGTGCTGGCTAGGGTTCGAGTCTCCTGGTGGGAAAGTGTTCTAAAGTTGTATACTTAACTCTCGTGTTTAGGAGAGTTGTGCCTTAAGCAGAGACACTGTGTCTTCCCATATTAACAGGGACTTGATGAAATTAACGTATAAATGACCCCTCACTTGCTCTGGTGCTCTTGGGAGGTGTTGATCTTTGGGGTGTTTAAATACTCCAAAATTACCATCTCTTTTAAGGGTCTGAGCGGGTTAAGGCGTACCTGTTATGCCAGTTGCTGGAAGGCTTCTGTGCTGGCTAGGGTTCGAGTCTCCTGGTGGGAAAGTGTTCTAAAGTTGTATACTTAACTCTCGTGTTTAGGAGAGTTGTGCCTTAAGCAGAGACACTGTGTCTTCCCATATTAACAGGGACTTGATGAAATTAACGTATAAATGACCCCTCACTTGCTCTGGTGCTCTTGGGAGGTGTTGATCTTTGGGGTGTTTAAATACTCCGAAATTACCATCTCTTTTAAGGGTCTGAGTGGGTGGTGGAGCGGGTTAAGGCGTACCTGTTATGCCAGTTGCTGGAAGGCGTCTGTGCTGGCTAGGGTTCGAGTCTCCTGGTGGGAAAGTGTTCTAAAGTTGTATACTTAACTCTCGTGTTTAGGAGAGTTGTGCCTTAAGCAGAGACACTGTGTCTTCCCATATTAACAGGGACTTGATGAAATTAACGTATAAATGACCCCTCACTTGCTCTGGTGCTCTTGGGAGGTGTTGATCTTTGGGGTGTTTAAATACTCCGAAATTACCATCTCTTTTAAGGGTCTGAGCGGGTGGTGGAGTGGGTTAAGGCGTACCTGTTATGCCAGTTGCTGGAAGGCTTCTGTGCTGGCTAGGGTTCGAGTCTCCTGGTGGGAAAGTGTTATAAAGTTGTATACTTAACTCTCGTGTTTAGGAGAGTTGTGCCTTAAGCAGAGACACTGTGTCTTCCCATATTAACAGGGACTTGATGAAATTAACGTATAAATGACCCCTCACTTGCTCTGGTGCTCTTGGGATGTGTTGATCTTTGGGGTGTTTAAATACTCCGAAATTACCATCTCTTTTAAGGGTCTGAGCAGGTGGTGGAGCGGGTTAAGGCGTACCTGTTATGCCAGTTGCTGGAAGGCTTCTGTGCTGGCTAGGGTTCGAGTCTCCTGGTGGAAAAGTGTTCTACAGTTGTATACTTAACTCTCGTGTTTAGGAGAGTTGTGCCTTAAGCAGAGACACTGTGTCTTCCCATATTAACAGGGACTTGATGAAATTAACGTATAAATGACCCCTCACTTGCTCTGGTGCTCTTGGGAGGTGTTGATCTTTGGGGTGTTTAAATACTCCGAAATTACCATCTCTTTTAAGGGTCTGAGCGGGTGGTGGAGCGGGTTAAGGCGTACCTGTTATGCCAGTTGCTGGAAGGCTTCTGTGCTGGCTAGGGTTCGAGTCTCCTGGTGGGAAAGTGTTCTAAAGTTGTATACTTAACTCTCGTGTTTAGGAGAGTTGTGCCTTAAGCAGAGACACTGTGTCTTCCCATATTAACAGGGACTTGATGAAATTAACGTATAAATGACCCCTCACTTGCTCTGGTGCTCTTGGGAGGTGTTGATCTTTGGGGTGTTTAAATACTCCGAAATTACCATCTCTTTTAAGGGATTGAGTGGGTGGTGGAGCGGGTTAAGGCGTACCTGTTATGCCAGTTGCTGGAAGGCTTCTGTGCTGGCTAGGGTTCGAGTCTCCTGGTGGGAAAGTGTTCTAAAGTTGTATACTTAACTCTCGTGTTTAGGAGAGTTGTGCCTTAAGCAGAGACACTGTGTCTTCCCATATTAACAGGGACTTGATGAAATTAACGTATAAATGACCCCTCACTTGCTCTGGTGCTCTTGGGAGGTGTTGATCTTTGGGGTGTTTAAATACTCCGAAATTACCATCTCTTTTAAGGGTCTGAGCGGGTGGTGGAGCGGGTTAAGGCGTACCTGTTATGCCAGTTGCTGGAAGGCTTCTGTGCTGGCTAGGGTACGAGTCTCCTGGTGGGAAAGTGTTCTAAAGTTGTATACTTAACTCTCGTGTTTAGGAGAGTTGTGCCTTAAGCAGAGACACTGTGTCTTCCCATATTAACAGGGACTTGATGAAATTAACGTATAAATGACCCCTCACTTGCTATGGTGCTCTTGGGAGGTGTTGATCTTTGGGGTGTTTAAATACTCCGAAATTACCATCTCTTTTAAGGGTCTGAGTGGGTGGTGGAGCGGGTTAAGGCGTACCTGTTATGCCAGTTGCTGAAAGGCGTCTGTGCTGGCTAGGGTTCGAGTCTCCTGGTGGGAAAGTGTTCTAAAGTTGTATACTTAACTCTCGTGTTTAGGAGAGTTGTGCCTTAAGCAGAGACACTGTGTCTTCCCATATTAACAGGGACTTGATGAAATTAACGTATAAATGACCCCTCACTTGCTCTGGTGCTCTTGGGAGGTGTTGATCTTTGGGGTGTTTAAATACTCCGAAATTACCATCTCTTTTAAGGGATTGAGTGGGTGGTGGAGCGGGTTAAGGCGTACCTGTTATGCCAGTTGCTGGAAGGCTTCTGTGCTGGCTAGGGTTCGAGTCTCCTGGTGGGAAAGTGTTCTAAAGTTGTATACTTAACTCTCGTGTTTAGGAGAGTTGTGCCTTAAGCAGAGACACTGTGTCTTCCCATATTAACAGGGACTTGATGAAATTAACGTATAAATGACCCCTCACTTGCTCTGGTGCTCTTGGGAGGTGTTGATCTTTGGGGTGTTTAAATACTCCGAAATTACCATCTCTTTTAAGGGTCTGAGCGGGTGGTGGAGCGGGTTAAGGCGTACCTGTTATGCCAGTTGCTGGAAGGCTTCTGTGCTGGCTAGGGTACGAGTCTCCTGGTGGGAAAGTGTTCTAAAGTTGTATACTTAACTCTCGTGTTTAGGAGAGTTGTGCCTTAAGCAGAGACACTGTGTCTTCCCATATTAACAGGGACTTGATGAAATTAACGTATAAATGACCCCTCACTTGCTATGGTGCTCTTGGGAGGTGTTGATCTTTGGGGTGTTTAAATACTCCGAAATTACCATCTCTTTTAAGGGTCTGAGTGGGTGGTGGAGCGGGTTAAGGCGTACCTGTTATGCCAGTTGCTGAAAGGCGTCTGTGCTGGCTAGGGTTCGAGTCTCCTGGTGGGAAAGTGTTCTAAAGTTGTATACTTAACTCTCGTGTTTAGGAGAGTTGTGCCTTAAGCAGAGACACTGTGTCTTCCCATATTAACAGGGACTTGATGAAATTAACGTATAAATGACCCCTCACTTGCTCTGGTGCTCTTGGGAGGTGTTGATCTTTGGGGTGTTTAAATACTCCGAAATTACCATCTCTTTTAAGGGTCTGAGCGGGTGGTGGAGCGGGTTAAGGCGTACCTGTTATGCCAGTTGCTGGAAGGCTTCTGTGCTGGCTAGGGTTCGAGTCTCCTGGTGGGAAAGTGTTCTAAAGTTGTATACTTAACTCTCGTGTTTAGGAGAGTTGTGCCTTAAGCAGAGACACTGTGTCTTCCCATATTAACAGGGACTTGATGAAATTAACGTATAAATGACCCCTCACTTGCTCTGGTGCTCTTGGGAGGTGTTGATCTTTGGGGTGTTTAAATACTCCGAAATTACCATCTCTTTTAAGGATCTGAGCGGGTTAAGGCGTACCTGTTATGCCAGTTGCTGGAAGGCTTCTGTGCTGGCTAGGGTTCGAGTCTCCTGGTGGGAAAGTGTTCTAAAGTTGTATACTTAACTCTCGTGTTTAGGAGAGTTGTGCCTTAAGCAGAGACACTGTGTCTTCCCATATTAACAGGGACTTGATGAAATTAACGTATAAATGACCCCTCACTTGCTCTGGTGCTCTTGGGAGGTGTTGATCTTTGGGGTGTTTAAATACTCCGAAATTACCATCTCTTTTAAGGGTCTGAGCGGGTGGTGGAGCGGGTTAAGGCGTACCTGTTATGCCAGTTGCTGGAAGGCTTCTGTGCTGGCTAGGGTTCGAGTCTCCTGGTGGGAAAGTGTTCTAAAGTTATATATATATATATATATATATATATATATATATATATATATATATATATATATATATATATATATATATATATATATATATGTCTGACATTGTCACATTTTTAATCCCGTGTTTATTTTTGTGATATACACACACACATATATATATATATATATATATATATATATATATATATATATATATATATATATATATATATATATATATATATATATATATATATATATAGCAAACTACTCATTCTCCGCCTGCCTGTTCCTGATTGGCTGGTGTGTCGCCGCACCTGCACTCACGCCACTACCTGAGTCGACGTCTGGGCCAGCAGCACGCCGTACTCCTCAGAATATTCCTGTGCTCCTTGGAGTTGACATCTCTCTATAGTAGACAAAGCTCTGGCTGTCGTGTACAAAGGGAGGTGGCAGCTTGAAGCCAGTATTCTCAGCACCTGATTTGATTTATATTACCTGCACTTTATTGTCCTACAGTAAATTTTTACTGCCATTAATAATTCATGTTGTTTTGTTTGTTGACTTGTTTTGAATTTTACGTAAGCCAAGAGATTGTCTTTATTCATATCTTGTTTTCTAGAGTAATTAAAATTTCATTGTTTATACTTTGTGTTTTGTGTGTCTTCCCATTACCTTACCACAGACAAAAGGGCAAACGATCTTCTTTTTTTTTCTGTAATGTGACGAGGCCCTGCCCCCAGCTATTGAAACAGCCGAACACCAACACTTTACCGTCACAATATATATACATATATATTAGTATATTTTGGTAGCAGTCTTTCTTGTAAACGTATGTTGTTGAATATTACCGAAAAGGTAAGATTAATAATTCACAAATTTTCTCAATATTTCTTATGTTTCTTTTCATTGTCGATGGTCATTGAAAAACCAATTCTCCAAAATTTATTTTTATTTCTAGTCTGACGTGAAGCCTGAATGGGTTTCGTAATAACTTATTACATTTTCAAAGACTCTAGTTTACACACACAACTGTAACCTATAAACACACTAATCCGTCATACTTATACTCGCATTTGGGTGAGGTGATATGGTACAACAGTTTTGGATGAGGTGAACAAATTTGTGACAAACACAAGACAAAACACGAAACAATGGGTATTAATTGGATATGAGAATATAAGAAAGGAAGTAACTGCAAAAGGCCTATTGGCCCATACTTCCACTTGAGGCTTCTATATTGGTTAGGAGTCTTGAAGTGGGTAGAATATATTTGTGCATTAACTGGTTGTTGATTGCTGGTGCTGACTTTTTGATGTGTTGTGCCTCGCAGATGTCGAGCCGCCTGCTATCACTGTATCTTTCGATGATTTCTGTGTTGTTTGTTAAGATTTCTCTGGTGATGGTCTGGTTGTGAGAGGAGATTATATGTTCCTTTATGGAGCCTTGTTGTTTATGCATTAATCGCCTGGAAAGAGACGTTGTGGTCTTGCCTATATTCTGAGTTCTTTGGGGCTTACAGTCCCCAAGTGGGCATTTGAAAGCAAAAACGACGTTGATTTCCTTCAAGGCATTCTGTTTTGTGTCTGGAGAGTTTTTCATGAGTAGATTGGCTGTTTTTTTATTTTATAGTAAAATCGTCAATTGTATTTTCTGATTTTTGTCTGTAGGGATAACGTTCCTATCAACAATATCTTTCAGGATCCTTTCCTCCATTTTATGAGCTGTCGAAAAGAATTTCCTGTAAAATAGTCTAATAGGGGGTACATGTGTTGTGTTAGTTGACTCTTCAGAGGTTGCATAGCGTTTTACCTTTCTTTTTATGATGTCTTCAACAAAACCGTTAAAGAGGCCACTGTTGACTAGGACCTGCCATACTCTACAGAGTTCTTCATCGACTTGCTTCCATCCTGAGCTGTGGCTGAGAGCACGGTCGACATAAACGTTGACAACACTCCTCTTGTACCTGTCCGGGCAGTCACTATTGGCTTTGAGGCACATTCCTGTTTATTTCCTTAGTGTAGACTGCAGTGTGGAAGCCTCCGCTCCTTTCCGTGACTGTTACATCTAGAAAGGGCAGCTTCCCATCCTTCTCCATCTCGTTAGTGAAACTCAACACAGAATTCCGCTCAAATGCCTCCTTCAACTCCTGCAGATGTCTGACATCAGGTACCTGTGTAAAAATGTTGTCAACATACCTGCAGTATATGGCAGGTTTCAAGTCCATGTGAATGGACTTGAAACATGGCATGGACTTGAAACCTGCCATATAATGAAAGCAACTTGTTGAAGAACAAGCCTACATAATTTATTATGTACCCCATACCCATCCTGTGGGTGGTAGTGGACCCCATACCCATCTTGTGAATGGTAGTGGACCCCTGTACCCCATTCTGTTGGTGGTAGTAGGCCCCTCATACCCATCCTGTGGGTGATAGTGGACCCCATACCCATCCTGTAGGTGGTAGTGGACCCCATACCCATGCTGTGGGCTGTAGTGGACCCTATACCCACCCTGTGGCTGGTAGTGAAACTCATACCCATCCTGTGGGTGGTAGTGGACCTCTTACCCGTCCAGTGGGTGGTAGTGGACCCCTTACCCGTCCAGTGGGTGGTAGTGGACCCCATACCCATCCCATGGGTGGTAGTGAGTAGTTGCACACTTGACAAGGCGAGACACCTGTTATGCACCAGATGTAATGATGTAATGGGTGTTGTTATTAGATATGTTATCTAGGAACATGCTTAGTGCATACATTAAGTGTGCATATCAGTATATCAGTGCATATCGCTACTTAAATGTAATTATCAGTGTTGGGCATCAGTGTTTGTGTGGTCTAACCCTAATTGTGCTTACGTGGGGTGGAGCTTCAGTTTTTGGGTCCCGCCTCTCAGTGGAAGAATGTTTTTGTGTGTGCGTGCGCACATGCGCGTGTGAGTGTAAGCTCACCTAGTTGTACTCACCTCGGTGTTTGAGGGGTGTAATCCTACCTGATATATGTCTCAAAGTATTTCCGTGTGAAGTGTAAAAATATCAGCTAGAAAACCCACATCACAAACTAGATAAACTAGTAAGTAATCTTTAAGGTTTTTACAACCAGTTGTGTTCCAGACTAATTTTGCCTGAGCGTCTTCCTCCGCACTGATGTGAGACTGACTCAAACTACTATAAAACTTGTCTATTGATGGAAGTGAAGGTTCATTGAAATCACTAGTTTTCATATTCATAAGGAAATATTTGTTTGCCATTCAACAAATGTTGATGACTCTATACAGTCAGGTGTTCTATCCTTTTACGGGTAAAATTTATGGGACTTGAAGATTCAATATGTGACTGAGCCAGTGAAGATAGACTTCCTGATATGAAAGCAGGAGAGTCAATAAATCTAAGCTTACCAATTTCTACTTTTAGAAATTTCCTACCGACTTTCATTAACAGATTGCTTCGTTTTTTTTTCTTAATTTCAAATTCTTTTATAATAAGTCCCATATCGTATGACATATGAGCTATTAATATGAGAAATTCGATTGAATTTTTGTGGCGTAAATTGCAATTATTACAAAGAGCTCCTATGTAATTGTTGTTATCTTTAAGATGGTCGTGGTGCTTGACCTTGTAATTGTCATCTGTGAATGTCTCCTCACTGAAAACAAACTGACAATGTTTTTGTTTTCTAAAGTGATCTAAATCCTCGGTGGTCATATGAATTGCAAAATAAGGAAGGTTTGCTTTAATGTTTTTCCATAATGTAGCCACTCGCCTCATAAAATGTGTGACACAATCCTCCCCAAAATGTGTGTGTTTATCAACAACTTGTTTGTTTCTATCAACTAACAGATAACTGTAAGCTATAGCTCTATGTCTGGCTGTGACCGACCCACTCACATCCCTAACGTCCAATAGGGATTCAAAATCAAAATAACACAAATGCGAAAGACTATACCCCTTGCTGTTTTTTTTTAAATTTGAGTGTGTTTCCTTCCTTACGGTACATGATTTTCTGTGTGATACTGCACGATCTTTCGTGATTGTTCAATTCATCCTGCTCATGGTATTCTGAAAGGCATTTGCGGCAGAATACTGTATTTCTGGAGTGGCTACGAGCAAAGTTTCTTAGGAAAGCAGTCAAGTCTTTTATTAAAGCCACGTGACTTTCTCCCAGCAGTAACAAAGGTACAGAGGTAGGGTGCTGTTGGCCCCACGGCGACATAAAGTTATGTGATAATCTTCATCTGAATATTTACTTACATAGTACAAGTATTTGCTTAATTCATTAAGCCTTTCCAGTCTGCTGATGTCTTCCCACGAAAGTGGGAGATTTAAATGCTCATAGTTAACAAATTAGCTAACTCTATTAGGAGAGTCCATCAGTCTCCCTATGCGTTTCCATGACCAATTACGTTGTTGGGCCTTAAAAGCTGCTAAGCAATTAATAATGCAACTTTCATTATTGTTTTGAGGATTAAAAAATTTAGTCTTGCCCCTTAGAACTTTGGAAATGGTACATATGTTCCTATTCTGCTGCGAATGGTGTCATTACAAAATGCAAGTTTGAAAAATTTAATATTGTGGAGTATGAAGCCACTTCCTTCAGTCTCAGAGAGTAAAGTCTCTAAACGAGACATTAGGTATTCAATCCAGAACTCTAGCACATGCCCAATGTCTTCAAGTGTAACTATGGGTGAGGGGGTAGTTATGTAATGATCTCTCAACTCATCATTAACGACTCCTTGTTTTAATAGGGTTAATTTCACCTCCAGCTGTGTTTTGAAAGATGGAGTAAAATTGCAATATTTAGACAGGTAATCCATATATGAGTGTATTTGTTCTAAGAAATGCTGCCGAAAATTACTCAATAAACCTATAGGGTCTGCTGCATATTCTCGGGGTATAGAGTATTGTAGTCTGGTGAACAGATCCCCCAGAGACCCTTGTCTATCAATATTATGTGGCGCTTCTATCACTGTATTTTCTTCTTCATCGCTTCAATTGAGATTGTCATCTGAGTTGTCTGTCTCTAAACTTTTACCTTGTGTGAAAAAGCCACAAGGTCTTTCTTGCAGATATGACCCACACCAGCCCCGCTTGAGGGGCTATGACACATGACATCACCACTAAGCCCCGCTTGAGGGTTATGACACATGACATCACCACTAGGCCCCGCATGAGGGTTATGACACATGGCATCACCACTAGGCCCCGCTTGAGGGTTATGACACATGACACTCGGTCTTGCTTGAGAGCTTTTACACAGGTCATCAGACCCCCCCCCCCCCCCGGCAAGCACAACTAGGTAAGTAGGCCAGTAGGCGCAGGAATCTGTACACCAGTTGAATGACCGTTAAGAGGCGGAACCAAAAAGCCAAAGCTCAACCTCACGCAAGCGCAACTAGGTGAGTAACACGAGGAGAGTAGACTTATACTCAAATAGTAAATGCTCATAGCTGTCTACTCATTTTACCTAAATATAATCAAAGGACTCGTCAGTCTTATACGTTCCACACACACACACACACACACACACACACACACACACACACACACACACACACAGGTTCTCAGGAACCTGTACACCTGTTGATTGACAGTTGAGAGGCGGGACCAAAGAGCCAGAGCTCAACCCCCGCAAGCACAACTAGGTGAGTACAACTAGGTGAGTACACACACACACACACACACACACACACAGGTCATGATGGATATTGTCACCCAAAACTGCCAGGAAGCTGCAGACAGGTTTATCCCCGTCCAAAAGGAGAAAAACGAAAAACAACAGAAAAACCCATGGTTCAACCAGGAATGTAAGGTAGCGAAACAACTGAGTAAAAGAACATGGAGAAACTACAGAAATAACAGAACACCAGAGAGCAGGGAGAGATACCAGAGGGCCAGAAATGAGTACATCAGAGTGAGGAGGGAAGCAGAGAGACAGTTTGAAAATGGCATCGTGAGTAAAGCCAAGACCCAACCAAAGCTGCTCCACAGCCATATCAGGAGGAAAACAGCAGTGAAGGAACAAGTGATAAAGCTGCGGAAAGGGGAGAACAGATACACAGAGAATGACAAGGAGGTGTGTGAAGAACTCAACAAGAGATTCCAGGAGGTCTTCACAATAGAACAAGGAGAAGCCCCTGCACTAAATGAGGAGGCGGCAAACCAAGCAACCTTGGAGGAATTTGACCTCACCAGTGATGAGGTCAAAAGGTGTCTGCTGGAGCTAGATGTGACAAAGGCTGTTGGGCCTGATAGAATCTCTCCATGGATACTAAAGGAAGGTGCAGAAGCACTAAGTGTGCCACTCTCTATGGTGTATAACAGGTCACTGGAAACAGGAGACTTACCAGAAAGTTGGAAGACAGCTAACGTGGTCCCAATATACAAAAAGGGTGACAGGCAAGAGGCACTGAATTACAGGCCAGTTTCCTTAACTTGTATACCATGCAAGGTGCTGGAGAAGATCGTGAGGAAAAGGCTCGTAGAGCATCTGGAGGGAAATAACTTTGTAACGCACCACCAACATGGGTTCAGAGATGGTAAATCGTGCCTCACAGGTTTAATAGAATTTTATGACCAGGCAACGAAAATTAGGCAGAAAAGAGAAGGGTGGGCCGACTGCATTTTCCTGGATTGCCAAAAAGCCTTTGACACAGTACCCCATAAAAGGCTGTTAAAAAAGTTGGAGCAACTGGCAGGAGTAAAAGGGAAGGTGCTCCAGTGGATAAGGGAGTACTTAAGCAACAGGAAACAGCGAGTAACGGTGAGGGGGGAGACATCAGAGTGGCGAGATGTCACCAGCGGAGTCCCACAGGGCTCAGTACTTGGACCCATCCTGTTTCTAATATATGTGAACGATCTTCCAGAGGGTATAGACTCATTCCTCTCGATGTTTGCTGATGATGCAAAAATTATGAGAAGAATCAAGACGGATGAAGATAGACAGAGACTACAGGATGACCTGGATAAACTGGAGGAATGGTCTAGAAAATGGCTGCTGAAGTTCAACTCTGGAAAGTGTAAGGTGATGAAATTAGGCGAAGGGAGCAGGAGGCTGAACACAAGGTATCATCTGGGAGGGGAAATCCTGCAAGAATCAAATAGAGAGAAGGATCTGGGGGTTGATATCACACCGAACCTGTCCCCAGAGGCCCACATCAAAAGAATATCATCAGCGGCATATGCTAGACAGGCCAACATAAGAACTGCCTTCAGAAACTTGTGTAAGGAATCTTTCAGAACCCTGTATACCACTTATGTAAGACCAATCCTGGAGTATGCAGCTCCAGCCTGGAGTCCATACCTAGTTAAACACAAGACAAAGTTAGAGAAGATTCAGCGGTATGCCACCAGGCTCGTCCCGGAACTGAGAGGATTGAGCTACGAGGAAAGGCTAAAGGAGCTGAACCTCACATCCCTGGAAAACAGAAGAGTAAGGGGAGACATGATAACCACCTACAAAATTCTCAGGGGAATTGACAGGGTGGACAAAGACAAACTCTTCAGCACGGGTGGGACACGAACAAGGGGACACAGGTGGAAACTTAGTACCCAGATGAGCCACAGAGACGTTAGAAAGAATTTTTTCAGTGTCAGAGTAGTTAATAAATGGAATGCACTAGGAAGTGATGTGGTGGAGGCTGACTCCATACACAGTTTCAAATGTAGATATGATAGAGCCCAGTAGGCTCAGGAATCTGTACACCAGTTGATTGACAGTTGAGAGGCGGGACCAAAGAGCCAAAGCTCAACCCCCGCAAGCACAATTAGGTGAGTACAATTAGGTGAGTACACACACACATACACACACACACACACACACACACACACACACACACACACACACACACACACACACACACACACACACAAAAAAAAAAAAAAAGTGGCTAAAAGGTGACCCCCCTAGGGTCAACACCTGCATCAGAGGAGCTCCAGCATATTTCAACAATCCTAAGTATTGTAGTACACTTTCATGATAGTGAGTGGTGTCCCAGAGAACATAAAGGTATAGTGCTCTTGAAAAATAGGTGAGATAACAGGAATGTGTTAAGGGAAGTGAAATAGTGGATGAGATAAAAGTTGCCCTAGTGTTTCCAGTGCAGAGAAGAACATTTAAGATGGCCGCCGGCAAGAAGAAAATCAAAACAGAGCTTGATTTTGCAGGATTCAATGAAGAAAGCATTGATATAACCAGTCTACAAAACAAGTTGGTAAAATTAAATACTATAGTGAACTCTCAGGTAGAAATAATTAGTAAATTGAAAGAAAGTAATGATCATTTGAATAGCAAAGTTGTATGTCTTGAGGGTTTAGTGAAAGACTTGCGCAAGGATAAGAATCAATTGGAAACAAATTGCAAAGCCATGGAAGAAGAAAATAAACTCTTAAAAATAGCAAAGAAGAAGTTAAAGTAAATTTAAACATAAATGACTACAATAGGTTAGGTAAGGAAATTCAACAGGAGAAACAGCTTTTGTCAGCACAGATGGAGGAAGTTACGCAGGGAATAGAACAGTGCAAGAAAGATATGTAACTCACCTATGCACAAGTGGCCAAGGAGAAGGAAAAAATTGAAGAAGCAGTAAAGGAAGCCAAACACTGCAGCAACCAAGATAAAACAAACATTAAGCTGGAAGTGAGAAAGGAATTGGCATCTAATCCGATGTTGATGCAAAACACAGTTGACTGGAGTAAGTCCCTGATAATTTTGGCTGCAAAGAAAAGGAGATAACATCTAGGTCAGAAAGATCTGTAGAAGAAGCGAAAGTAGTAGATAAAATTGTTGGCCTCGTGGAAGGTCTTACTACCATAGAGAATGTGTGCGACTACAGGAGAATAAGCAGATATGTAAAAGGGAAAGATCGACCTTTGAGGATCACCCTAAACGGTGCCAAACAGATGGAAGAAGTATTAAGGAATGCTAGAAAGTTACAAAGTGATGAGGATGGGAAAGTGTGGTCGTTAAGACGAGATCTTTCAAAAGAAGACAGAGAGAAGCTGAAACTAAACCTCGCCGAGGCAAAACGTTTAAATGAGAGCAGAAATGAAGAAGAAATCAATTCTTTTTTCTACAAAGTGATAGGGGTAGGCAGACCAGTAAAGTGGTACATAAAGGCAAACCAACAAAATCAATAGAGAGAGGGGGAGTGAAGAATAAGGAGAGGGGGAACAAGTTCCTGAAGATTGCATACACCAACATAGATGGAGTGAGATCGAAGATACTGGAGTTAAGTGATGTAATGCAGCTGCAGACACCAGACATTGTTGCACTCACGGAGACAAAACTTGACGATGTTATTTTAAATGAGGTCATATTCCCAAGGGGCTACTCAATTTGGAGACGGGACAGAAAAATTAGGAAACGCGGTGGCGTTGCTGTGCTGGTAAAAGAACACCTAAAGGTGAAGGAAATAATGACTGCCAATCCACAAGAAGTTGACATAATAGCACTAGAGATCTGCCATGAAGATGATAAGCTAATGATCATAGGTACATATAGTCCACCGCCAAGCAGCACATGGTCAAAGGAGGAGCTAGATAGTAAACAAGAAGGTCTTATAACAATAATGAGAGAGATTATAGCGAGAGCGGATAATGATAGATCACGACTGTTGATAATCGGTGACTTCAACTTGGAGTCCATAGACTGGGAAGCATATGAAGCTAAAACAGAAGATTTTTGGACCTGTAGATTTGGAGACCTCATCCTGGAAACATTCTTGTATCAACATGTTAAGCAAGCTACGAGGATGAGGGAAGGGGACGTTCCATCCATGCTAGATTTGATATTTACCAGGAAGGAGGAAGAAATATTTGACATTCAGTACCTTCCTCCCTTGGGTAAAAGTGACCATGTCTTTTTGGGAAAAAAGTATGCAATGCATTATAATCTGGAAGAAAATAAGGAGGTTGAAGCAGTTGAAAAATCTGACTTCTGGAGAGGACATTACGGTGACCTTAAAATTTTTTTTAGTGAGTATAATTGGATAGACTTGTTGCTAGGCAAGGAAGCGAATGTGATGTATGTCAAGTTTTGTGAAATATATGATAAAGGCACAAAATTTTTTATACTGTGACGATAATCTCTTTCAAGAGAGATTGAGCCTGCTCTTCCCTACATACTTCACGTCATTCAAGTACAAGATACTATATTGAAGATACGTCCACCAGTATCGCCAAACGTTTTGCCCAGGAAGCAAAGTGTACCTTGCACCACCAGACACACCGGCTCCCGCCCACCGTCAACGAGCAAACTACCCATTCTCCGCCTGCCTGCTCCTGATTGGCTGGTGTGTCGCCGCACCTGCATTCACGCCCACTACCTGAGTCGAAGTCTGGTCCAGCACACGCCGTACTCCTCAGAATATCTCTGTGCTCTTTGGAGTTGACATCTCTCTCAAGTAGACAAAGCTCTGGCTGTCGTGTACTAAGGGAGGTGGCAGCTTAAGCCAGTATTCTCAGCACCTGATTTATATTATTATCATTATATTGCACCTAATTTTATTTTAGAGTAAATTTTACAGCCATTAATAATACATGTTGTTTTGTTTGTTGACTTGTTTTGAATTTTACGTAAGCCAAGGGATTGTCTTTGTTCATATCTTGTTTTCTAGAGTAATTAAAATTTCATTGTTTATACTTTGTGTTTTGTGTGTCTTCCCATTACCTTACCACAGACAAACGGGCAAGCAGGGTTCTTTTTTTTCTGTAAATGTGACAAGGCATTGCCCCCTGCCATTGAAACTGCCGAACATCAACACTCCAACACTTTACCGTCACAATACCAAGACAGAGATGCAGAACTAGGAAACAGGATTGGTTCAATAGAAATTGCGAGAGGGCCAGAGACCAAAAGACACAAAAATGGAATCAATACAGGAAGAGGCCAAATCCCCAAACATACCAACGATACAAAGATGCGAGAAACAACTACACAGCAGTGAGGAGAGAGGCAGAAAGAAATTTTGAAAAAGGGATTGCAGACAAATGTAAAACAGAACCAGGTCAATTCTATAAATTCATGAACAACAAATTGCAGGTAAAGGATAATATTCAGAGGTTGAAAATGGGAAATACATTCACGAAAAATGAAAATTAAATGTGTGAAACATTTATCGAAAAGTTCCAAAGTGTGTTTGTACAAAATGAAATCTTCAGGGAACCAGACACAATAAGAATTCCAGAGAACAACATAGAGCACATAGAAGTGTCTAGAGACAAAGTGGAAAAGATGCTCAAGGAGCTAAGTAAGAACAAAGCAGTTGGTCCAGATGGAGTTTCACCATGGGTTCTGAGAGAATGTGCGCCTGAGCTCAGCATTCCACTTCAATTAATTTTTCAGGCATCCATGTTTACAGGAGTTGTAGCTGATGTGTGAAAAAGGCTAACAAAGTTCCAATCTACAAAAGTGGAAGCAGGGAAGACCCCCTTAATTATAGACCGGTATCATTGACAAGTGTAATAGTCAAAATATTGGAAAAAATAATTAAAACTAATTGGGGAGAACACCTGGAGAGAAATGATATAATAACAGACAGACAGTATGGTTTTCGATCTGGAGGATCCTGTGTATCGACTTTACTCACTTTCTATGATCGAGCCACAGAGATATTACAGGAAAGAGATGGTTGGGTTGACTGCATTTATCTGGACCTAAAAAAGGCTTTCGACAGAGTTCCACATAAGAGGTTGTTCTGGAAACTGGAAAATATTGGAGGGGGTGACAGGTAAGCTTCTAACATGGATGAAAAATTTTCTGACTGATAGAAAAATAAGGGCAGTGATCAGAGGCAATGTATCGGAGTGGAGAAATGTCACAAGTGTAGTACCACAGGGTTCAGTTCTTGCACCAGTAATGTTTATTGTCTACATAAATGATCTACCAGTTGGTATACAGAATTATATGAACATGTTTGCTGATGATGCTAAGATAATTGGAAGGACAAGAAACTTAGATGATTGTCATGCCATGTTATGGAATGTGGAATAGGAGAACATAGACCTCACACAACTATATATTATGTGAGAAATCTTCAAAGAATTCTGATAAAGAAAGAGTTCTAGGGGTGGTTCTAGATAAACAACTATCACCTGAGGACCACATAAAGAATATTGTGCGAGGAGCCTATGCCACGCTTTCTAACTTCAGAATTACTTTTAAATACGTGGATGGCGATATACTAAAGAAATTGTTCACGACTTTTGTTAGGCCAAAGCTAGAATATGCAGCGGTTGTGTGGTGCCCATATCTGAAGAAGCACATCAACAAACTGGAAAAGGTGCAAAGACATGCTACTAAGTGGCTCCCAGAACTGAAGGGCAAGAGTTACGAGGAGAGGTTAGAGGCATTAAATATGCCAAAACTAGAAGACAGAAGAAAAAGAGGTGATATGATCACTACATACAAAATAGTAACAGGAATTGATAAAATCGATAGGGAAGATTTCCTGAGACCTGGAACTTCAAGAACAAGAGGTCATAGATTTAAACTAGCTAAACACAGATGCCGAAGAAATATAAGAAAATCCACTTTCGCAAACAGTGGTAGACGGTTGGAACAAGTTAGGGGAGAAGGTGGTGGAGGCCAAGACCGTCAGTAGTTTCAAAGCGTTATATGACAAAGAGTGCTGGGAAGACGGGACACCACGAGCGTAGCTCTCATCCTATAACTACACTTAGGTAATTACACACGCACGCATTCATTCACTGAGAGGCGGGGCCCAAGAACTGAAGCTCTACCCCACGAAAGTACAATTAAGGTTACACCACACAAACACAGATGCCCAACACTGACAATCACATTTAATTAGCGTTAATAAGCTATTAAGCACTGATTAGCACACTTAATGTATGCTTCTAGCATGTTCTTCGATAACATATCTGATAACAACACCTATTACATCAGATCTGGTGCGATAACATGTGTCTCCCCCTGTCAAGTCGGGAACTACTGTAGTGGCCCCCCCCCATACCCATCCTGTGGGTGGTAGTGGGCCTCATACCCATTCTTTGGGTGGTAGTTAAACATAACTACCTCTTATTTAAACTTCATCACTATGGAATCTTAGGCCATGCTATGAACTATATTCGATCATATCTTGATGACACTAATATGTAGTTATCAATGACATTACTTCCCTCACTCTACCATTAACCATAGGAGTGCCACAGGGCAGCATCTTAGGACCTCTATTTCTTATATACATCAATGATTTGCCAAATGTCTCTAACATTCTTAACCCCTTAACTGCGTGGCCTCCAAATATGACCCCCCCCCCCCCACAGTGCGCAGGAAATAAAATCTCTAGAAAAAATTCTTTTCTATTTTTAAAGTGTCAAAAACCCTTCCCTGAGTAAGGGTATAGTAACAGAAGGTCGAAATTGTAAGTACTTTAGCTGCTATGGGGTCCGTAAGTTCGTGCGTGACGTCATCATTCCCTGGTCGCCCGTGGCATATGCCCCCGGGGCGGGTAGGGTGCTCGGGGCATATGCCCCCGGGGCCGGTAGGGTGCTCGGGGCATATGCCCCCGGGGCCGGTAGGGCGCTCGGGGCATATGCCCCCGGGGCCGGTAGGGTGCTCGGGGCATATGCCCCCGGGGCCGGTAGGGCGCTCGGGGCATATGCCCCCGGGGCGGTAGGGCGCTCGGGGCATATGCCCCCGGGGCGGTAGGGCGCTCGGGGCATATGCCCCCGGGGCGGTAGGGCGCTCGGGGCATATGCCCCCGGGGCCGGTAGGGCGCTCGGGGCATATGCCCCCGGGGCCGGTAGGTGACACTCGGGGCATATGCCCCCGGGGCCGGTAGGGTGCTCGGGGCATATGCCCCCGGGGCGGTAGGGTGCCTCGGGGCATATGCCCCCGGGGCGGTAGGGCACTCGGGGCATATGCCCCCGGGGCCGGTAGGGCACTCGGGGCATATGCCCCCGGGGCCGGTAGGGCACTCGGGGCATATGCCCCCGGGGCGGGTAGGGCACTCGGGGCATATGCCCCCGGGGCGGTAGGGCAGCTCGGGGCATATGCCCCCGGGGCCGGTAGGGCGCTCGGGGCATATGCCCCCGGGGCGGGTAGGGCAGCTCGGGGCATATGCCCCCGGGGCGGGTAGGGCACTCGGGGCATATGCCCCCGGGGCCGGGTAGGGCACTCGGGGCATATGCCCCCGGGGCCGGATAGGGCACTCGGGGCATATGCCCCCGGGGCGGGTAGGACACTCGGGGCATATGCCCCCGGGGCCGGTAGGGCGCTCGGGGCATATGCCCCCGGGGCCGGGTAGGGCACTCGGGGCATATGCCCCCGGGGCGGGTAGGGCACTCGGGGCATATGCCCCCGGGGCGGGTAGGGCACTCGGGGCATATGCCCCCGGGGCGGGTAGGGCACTCGGGGCATATGCCCCCAGGGCGGGTAGGGCACTCGGGGCATATGCCCCCGGGCGGGTAGGGCACTCGGGGCATATGCCCCCGGGGCGGGTAGGGCACTCGGGGCATATGCCCCGGGCGGTTAGGGAACTCGGGGCATATGCCCCCGGGGCGGGTAGGGTGCTCGGGGCATATGCCCCCGGGCGGGTAGGGCACTCGGGGCAGGATGTGCGAGTTGCCGCGAGTATGTTTTTGTTCATTTTCTGCGCACAGTTCCAAATACATTTTATATACTTTTACTTGCCAATCCTATGTATAATGAACACGTACACTATACTGTTATGGTAGAACATCCGTATTGTCTGAAAATACTGTGTTACGTGCATGACACATGTGTACACATATCCGGCACATATTTTCATTGTATTATGCTAATTTATGTATATATATAGTCTATTTACACACTATACACTATCACACACTATATACATTCACCATGAACACACTCAGAACTCCGCGAGTGTCAGCTGCCTCACTCCTCCTCCAACATCCAGTCTCTCCCCTCACTCCTCCAACATCTTACTCGCCAACATTGCTCCTACCACCATACTGTTATTGTTTGTATTACACTATTTGCACAAGTTATGTATACCTATCTGCATGTTTTATTCACCAGAACTATGCAAGTAAGCCGGTATTGTGTCCAAACGTTACAATGGCCACCATACAATGCATGATAAATCTCACAGCAGCTAGCAGACGACGCTACGATTACGTCACTTCCATCACCAAAATAGCTCCTCCCAATATACTCCTGTTGCTGTTACTACACTATATACACACATTGTATATACCCATGTACAAATGTGTTCACCATAGCGAACCACTAAGCTAGTATGACGAGCAAAACAAGAGTGGCTGCCACACAGTGAGGCTACCTCGATTCTCTCCCTCGCTCCCTCGCCACAATTACTCCTCCCACAATATTACGCACAGTGCTTATTATCACCACAATCCTGCTGTATTATATCACAATACTGGTCACTGAATCCTGTAAATTCATAATTGACCACAAGTTTATTTTGTAAAGGAAGCTAAGAAGTTGTTTGAAGATTCCTAGATGGACGAAATAATGCTGTGGTGCTGTGTCTAGCGCTGTGAACATCGTGAACAGCATTAAATCACTAATATTTGAACATTGTACACAGTCATTATCACACTCAGGCTCATCTGTAATACTATCAGCGCTAAATAATACAAGTTACATATATATTTTGATATTATTAGGCGATGCTGTGGTCACAAGCGGAACAGCAGTGCTGTGAGCTCATGCTGCGTGCGCCGGCCTTGGTTGCTCACTCACTACTGAGGCTCTCACACCCGGGAATGTGAACCACGATTTTTTTTAAAGATGGCGTCTGTTTACAAGAGCCCTGAGGAAGCTGATGTGAACCCCAGGTAGCCGCGGGAGTCTTGAATGGAACGTGAAAAATACAAATACCCGGAGGTGCGTAGCGCACCCCCAGACGTGGGCGTGCAGGTGCGTTGTGCAGTTAAAGGGTTAAACCTATACTGTATGCTGACGATATATTATATGCTGACGATATGCTGACAATTCTACCTTCATATATTATGACTCAGATGCGCGCACACACTAAATAATATTAAATAACGAATTAAAGAAAGTCCACTCATGGGCGTTAACAAACAAGTTTACACTACTACATTTTATTTGGAAGTAAATCATTAAACCAAATTCACCTTTAGAGAGACAATGTTAACATTAGCAATAAAAATGATGGGAAGAGACTGAACTTCAACAACCACATATGAATAGGCTTTGCAAGAATATAAGAACATCAGTGTTATGTACTCTCACAACCCAATGTACCTTCTTGTATATAAATAAATAAAATAAATAAGTCAGTTACAGTTAATATAACATTGCACTTCTGTCATCCCACTTGTGCTGGACGATAGAGCGACGGTTTCGCTTCATGCAGGTCGGCGTTCATTCCTCGACCGTCCTCAAGTGTTGGCCACCATTCCTTTCAAATCTCAAATCCTTATCCTGACCCCCCCCCCCCCCCTTCCCAGTGTTATATAGGCATAATGGTTTGGCGCTTTCTCCTTATAGTTCCCTTCCCTTCTGCTTACAAGATGGGGTCTCTAATAAATTAATTACACATTAGGGGCCGATTGTAAGTGTTAATGTGTGAATTCTTTCCTGTATTGCTCAACAAATGACTTTTCAATATTATATGATTTACATCATGAGTTTGAAACTAAAATATTCTTTTATGTGTAAAATCTCGTGTAAAAGAGCTTTAACAAAAGACTAAATATATATATATTTGTATAAAAAGGTACTGCAATTAGGAAGCTCTCTTCCTTGTGTATTAGGTAATGACATTTACTGTCATTCCCCCTCCCCCCCCCCTACCTGTTTAAGCTCAAATCATGCTTTTAATCTCAATTAGTTTTAAGTTTTAGTTTTTAAGTGTTTTTCCCACTTCTTGCCCGAAATGCTGTGCGTATTAGTGGTTTTAGGCCTAGTATATACTAGCTCTATCTAGAAATAGATAGAGCTGTGGCTTACAACATACTGTTTGTAAACCATTTTGTATGCATGTATAAACATGATCATATACATGATTAGTCCCCATGGCGTAGTGGCACGATGCTCTCCGGGCGGTTTGCAAACGCTTTGTCCTGGGTTCATATCCTGGCCGGGGAGGATTTACTGGGCTCAAATCCTTAACTGTAGGCTCTGTTTAACCCAACAGCAAAATGGGTACTTGGTTGTTAAACGATACGGTGGGGTCATATTCAGGTGAATATCAGGATTAAGGACTTGCCCAAAACACTACACGTACCAGTGGCTGTACAAGAATGTAAGAATTCTTGTATATATAAATAAATAAATACAAAATAAATCATTATCTGGTACGAACGGCAGAGGAGCGTGGAGCCCTTGGAGTTGTAATGTACAGTGATCCAGCAGACTATGCTCCTGCAGGCCCTGACTTCGTCTACCCACACTCCTCCTACATGCCCCCATCTGCTTCCCCATTTGGGACTGTTAAACTGGGGGATGGCGACCCTCTTACTCCATTTTATCCTGCCATAGGTCAGTTGCCTTGATTGCTTCATCATTTTTTTTCAAGTTCGCGGGACCTCGTGAACCTGAGAAAATAGTGAATATGTTATACAACATCTCTGGCCTCTAAATTAATCATTTTTATAAATCCGAACTCAAGTCAATTACTAATTAAAGCTAAAGCGAATTCTATATCTAGATTTTACAGTTATTTTCATGATAAAACTCGAACTGAACATTAGGGAAATTCTAAACCAATTTTAATTCTCTTTTGTTTACAAAATTCCATATATTCAGTTGGATATAATGTAGAGAATTTCAAATTGAAATTTCAATTATTTAAATATAAAGTCCTGATTTTGTAAAGTGTTTTTTTAATAATAGTATTTAAAATTTTATGATAATCTTTTAAATAACATTTTATTATTAATTTTATTCAGGCTTATCTATTTCTTATGTAATAATGTTAAATCTTTGAAATTATAGGCATTTATGATCAGAGTTCAATTCTCAATTCTATAATGACAAATTTTAATTGACGTGTGCACCGCCTTATACATCAATTGACATGAGCACCCCGTTATACATCAATTGACATGAGCACCCCCTTATACATCAATTGACATGAGCATCCCCTTATACATCAATTGACATGAGCACCCCCTTATACATCAATTGACATGAGCACCCCCTTATACATCAATTGACATGAGCACCCCCTTATACATCAATTGTGCTAGGCTGCCATCTACAGGTTAACTTTACTTAACCTTTTGTCCCAGTATTTATATATATCCTATTATTGTACCAAAATATGATACTTTAGTCATGTGATTGACATAGGGTGTTCTGATTACTTTTGATACATTCACTTTCTGCTCACACTCATCTTTATTGATGTGTTGCTAATAAAGCAGTACTCATCTTTATTGATGTGTTGCTAATAAAGCAGAACTGATTCAGACAAGTTGATGAGACCAGTATAAGAACTTAGGTATCAACAGCCAAGCATTTCCTAGAAATAATATTGAAAAGGAAAAACAAACATATTTGTTCTGATCGATTTGCCGCAATTCCAAACATGATTTTTCTGAAGTGTTAGTTACAATAATGACTCAAGTTTTCAAATTATTGTAATTGCTTTGGAAATTTATGAAAAATTACCGAGCCTCGTAACTTTGCCCACTAAAGTTGAAATTTTTGTTTGTTGATGTTAGCAGTTAGTTAAGTGTTCAGCCCGTCCTGCTAATATAACGTCGTGTTTTGGCGTATAGTTTACCTTAGGCCAAAACCTGTCGTACTAACAAACGGTAGCGGGTCGCAAAATTTACTTACTATCCTGTTTTCTATTTTGGGTCCTCTGGTAGGTTAGGGTAAGGGCACTTTAGTACGACAGTTTCTTGACATTGGGAAACAGCAGGAGGACGGACTGAAGTAATTAATACCTTGCTATTATCTTCCCAGAGAGTGCGTTCCGTATTCCAGAGGAAGAAGCATCCTTACCAAAGATTCCAGCACAAAGCATTAGCTACGACGATGCTTGGCAGATACTAAGGTACAGTTTACACAGGCTTATCTTGCCCAAATAATAATTGCAAACTACAGCACATTGGTTTAATCGTTGTCAGTCAAGCATAATTTGTATAATTGGCTAATACTTAGAGCTATTACAAGACCAAACATTGACTGTTCTATTTTATTAATTAACAAACACTACAAATATACATTGTATTAATATTTTCAGGAATGTTTGTCATTGGAAGAGATATGAACATTAGAATTCTCATTTCTTTACAAGTTTAAACATTCAAGAGGAGTATTTAATACACTTCAGTTTCCTAAATATTAAAATTTTGTATGGAAAGCTACTTTAAAACAAATTTTTAGAAATTAGGTTTTCATTTTATATAGTTGTATTAAAATGAAAAGCAGCCACAATCAGCAATGGTCTTGATTTTCGTCCAAAATCAACTGGAAAAACGCCACCTGCTATTGGCCCGCTACTAACCAATCAGGGGTAGGCGGCCCGCTACTAACCAATCAGGGGTAGGCCTCCACTGATCGCCTTATTTTGGCGCCAACTGTACAAGGATCAGGCCTGGGAACGCTCCTTACCAGGCATTTCTACTGACATCTCTTCGCCAATTCCAGCCCCATATAGTCAACTGTCATTGAAGGGGGTTGGTATTCGGCTCTTTGGTCCAGGCTCTCGACTATTAATCAAATGCTATTTAGATGCCTTAGGTCATTGTGCTCAGTAATCTCATTTACAAAGTCAGTCATCCTAAAATGATTGACTATCCAATACTTACAATATTGGATAGTATTTGATCGAAAGTACCAGCATGTAGTGATGGACCACCAAACTGTTTACTTTTTATGTTTTGAATTAACCCAAACGACATTGTCTTAAATATAAAAATGAATCTAAAAACCTACCTTAACCTGCCCTAGCAATTATAGGCTTAATACATGCTATCTTAGGTCTAATATAGTACATATGTGTTATAGTAGGCCTAGGAATGTTAAAGTTTGATGTTAGCTTAATTTTTTCTTGGACCCTATAAAATTAAAATTACGAAATGTAAAGGTTTTGGTGGTCTGACAATATATTGGTACTTTGAGTTACTATAAATAATCAAATTTTAGGAGGATGGGCTGTATCTACATTTGAAACTGTATGGAATCCTCCTCTCCCTCCACACTTTATAGTGCATTCCATTTGTTCATTTGTATGGCATGGAAACTAATATTTTCTAATGTCTCTGTGGCTCATTTGAGTACTAAGTTTTCATGTGTGTTCGCTTGTTCGTGTTCTCATTTGCTAAATAATGTCATCCTCTTCTGTCTTCCAGGTTAGCAAGGTTTTATTCCTGTAGCATTTCCCTGTAACTCGTACCTATCAATTCTAGAACTAATCTGGTAGAGTACTTCTGAACTTTCTCAAACTTTGCCTTCTGTTTGACTAGATATGGATCCCCTCGCTGGAGCCACACATTCCAATATTGGCTTGTCATATTTGTTTATTTATTTATTTTTATATACAATAGTTCTTACATTCTTGTAAAGCCACTAGCACGCATAGAGTTTCGGGCAGGTCCTTAATCCTATGTTCCCCAGAATATGACCAGCCGAATCGTTTAACCAACAGGCACCCATTTTACTGTTGGGTGAACAGAGGCTACAGTTAAGCATTGGCGCCCAGTAAACCCTCCCCGGCCAGGATACGAACCTAGGCCAAAGCGCTCGCGAAGCGCCGGGTGAGTGTTTTACCACTACGACTGCTAATATATGTTATATATAAGGAACACAAATTTCTGAAGATAGTTACGTTACCAATTGGGAAGATTGGTTACGTTACAGCAGAATATGCTGCAGATGACTACAGCATTTTGATGTGGTCTTCAAGAAATGTTTTGTGTGTGATATCAATTTCCAAATCTTTCGCTCTACCTGATTTGTGAAGGAGTTCAGTTTTTTGCAGTCTCCGTGGTGTAGTGGTAAGACACTCGCCTGGCGTTCCGCGAGCGCTATGTCATGGGTTCGTATCCTGGCCGGGGAGGATTTACTGGGCGCAATTCCTTAACTGTAGCCTCTGTTTAACGCAACAGTAAAATGTGTACTTGGATGAAAAAACGATTCTTCGCGGCAGGGGATTGTATTCCAGGGACCATAGGATTAAGGACTTGCCCGAAACGCTACTCGTACTAGTGGCTGTACAAGAATGTAACAACTCTTGTATATATCTCAAAAAAAAAAAAAAAAAAATTGATACATTGTGTTTGGTCTCCTGATCCCTACACCTATTTTGCACTTATTTGAGTTAAACATTTGGTAGCCATTTGTTGTCAAATTTGTAGCGAGTAGATTATCCCAATAATATACTCGCTCCAAATGCATTGTTAATATTCCTGTCAACCTTTGGAAATGAATGAGGTGAGGCGTTGCCCGGGCAACACGGTGAGGTGTTGCCCGAGCATATAAGCAGCAGAATAGCAAACATTAACTAGTCTACTTTCAAGTGTGGTCTAGAGCAGACACTTGCGAAATACTGTACCGACGCTCAGTGCGCTCAACTCACACCAAAGTATCACCTGTGTACTTCTGTATATTCGACCAAATATATATATAGTATCTTAGTGTCTGTGTTTATTTGTCACCATACTTTACGTAACAATAGAACCGTTACATTGGTGACCCAGTGAGTGAAAAAGAACATCTAGTCACAAACTAGATCTTCGTCATGGATTTATCTACCAGGTTTCCAGCATACAACGAAGATGAGCCAGAATTTTGGTTCATGCAGATGGAGGCTATTTTCGACCTTCACGAAATTTCGACTGAGAAAGCCCGATATGCCTGTACCCTGCCAACACTTACCTCGGAGGCTATGCACACTGCCTCCGCTGTCATCACCGCACCATCACCGGACACCAGGACGTACACTGCATTGAAAGCCGCTCTTCTACAGGCAGCAATGAAACGCCGCATTCAACAAAGGGACCAACTCCTCACTGACAAAAGATTAGCAGACAAAACACCAGCTCAGCTTCTGCGGCATATTCAGTATGTGATGCATACTGCAACTGGCCCAGCCCCCAGCGAGATTGTGAGATCACTATGGATACAACTCTGTCCAAAACACATTCAACCGGCCCTATTCAGTATGGCTGACGACACCCCATTAGCCCAGCTGGCTACACTGGCAGACCGGCTTCATACGACGTCTGATAACGCTACGCTGTCCCACCTCAGTGATACACAGCAGACTACAGACACCCAACAACTCAACGTCCTCCAGAACCGGCGTTTCTTCCACCCAGGGAGGACGTACCATGCGAATCCAGTATCAGTCTCTAGGCGACAGCAAGAACATCGGGGAGAGCTTTGTTCTTACCACCAGAAGTTCAGACACCAAGCCCGCAACTGTAGGGCTCCTTGTTCCTGGTCGGGAAACTACTTCGACGGGGACTGTTAACGGCCAGTGACCCCGCCATTTCAAACACTACACTGCTCTACATATCTGACATCATAACCAAACGCCGTTTCCTCGTTGACACAGGTGCAACAGCTAGTGTGTTGCCTCCCCCACTGGTCAACACCAACCCGTACTCCTGGTTTGGACTTACGAGCTGCCAATGGTACGTCCGTCCGTACATATGGGACCCGTGCCCTGGTTCTCGAGTTCGCCTCTCTGGGTCGCTTTACGTGGACTTTCCTCATAGCGGATGTGGAACAACCCATTCTTGGATGGGATTTCCTGCAACACCATCGACTTATTGTGGATCCCGCAGGTGCAGTTCTTCGAGCCTCTCCTAGTACCTCTACACAAGTTAACATCGTCACCCCAGTCGCATCTACGGAACTTCAAGCACTCCTGGATGAATTCAAAGATGTGACCCAACCCGCCAGCCCTCGACCAGAGGTGCAACATACGATTACGCATCACATTACTACAACGGGAGCACCTACCTTCGCCAGACCACGCCGCCTGGCACCGGAACGACTGGTGGTAGCACGTGCTGAATTCAATAAGCTACAGGAGGCAGGAATAATCCGCCTTTCGAACAGTCCATGGGCTTCACCTCTCCATATGGTCCCGAAAACAGCCCCAGGGGAATGGCGCCCTTGCGGAGACTACAGGGCTCTCAACGTTCGTACTCTGCCGGATTGCTACCCAATATCACACATCCAGGATTTCTCACAGGGATTGAGCAACGCAACCGTTTTTTCGAGAATTGACCTTGTGCAGGCATTTCACCAGATCCCTATGGAACCGGCAGACATTCCGAAAACAGCGATCACAACACCTTTTGGACTGTTTGAATTCGTCCGGATGCCTTTTGGTCTACGGAATGCAGCCCAGACATTCCAACGCTTCATCGACCAAGTAGTTAAGGACCTTCCTTTTTGCTACGCCTACATTGATGATCTGCTGGTGGCCAGTACATCACCAACAGAACATCTGCTACACCTCCGACTCCTCACCCGTCTGCGCAACTTCGGCTTGCAGCTCAACTCCGAGAAGTGTATTTTCCATGTTCCAGAGCTGGATTTCTTGGGACACCGTGTGTCAGCAGCAGGGGTCCAACCACTAGAGAAGAAAATCGAGGCAATCAAGGAATTCCCGCGCCCATCCACTCCAAAGAAGTTGCAAGAATTTCTTGGTGTAGTGAATGTTTATCATCGATTCATCCCACATTGTTCGGACATCTTGTGACACTTATACGACCTCTTACGTGGTCGGAAACTCACGTCCCATCTTCCGTTGGAGTGGACTCCCCAGGCAGAGACAGCATTCACCGACATAAAACACAAGCTGGCGGAATTCACCTTGCTCACACACCCAGTGTCTGACGCTCCCACCAATCTCTCTACCGACGCTTCAAACACAGCAATTGGTGCTGTACTACAACAGCTCGTTGAAGGAGAATGGCGCCCAATTGCATTCTTTTCAGCGCGCCTGTCACCCACTGAAGAGAAGTACAGCACTTTTGATAGGGAACACCAAAGTATCACCGGTGTACTTCTGTATATTCGACCAAATATATATATAGTATCTTAGTGTCTGTGTTTATTGTCACCATACTTTACGTAACAATAGAACCGTTACAAATTCTTTGTTTGTCCAGGTCATCTTGTTATCTTCCTTTGTCTTAATCTTCCTCATATAGCATCCCACTAGTATAGTCAGGTTCGTTCTCGACACGCAATCAAGAATTCCGGGTTCGAATCCCAGGCAGGACAGAAATAGTTGGGCGCATTTTCTATCATTTTTTTTTTAATTCCTATCAATGGGAATTTCCAATTCCTCTGTTTACCTAGCAGTAAGTAGGTACTCAGGAGTTAGTCAGCTTGTTGTGGGGTTGCATCCTGGGCGGGGTCAGTAATTCCACCTTGGAGAAAGGGGACTAGATATTAATTATTAAGTTATCCTTCATGGATTACAACAGAAAAAAAACTGTAGTGTACACATGCTTAGATTACAATTTAGATGGTATTCAGACTTGGCAGACTTCCTGTCAATCGTGTTAGATGGCGAACAGGAAATATCTGAAAGTTAACAGCAATTCCATGAACCGTAGGGGCCTCGTAGCCTGGTGGATAGCGCGCAGGACTCGTAATTCTGTGGCGCGGGTTCGATTCCCGCACGAGGCAGAAACAAATGGGCAAAGTTTCTTTCACCCTGAATGCCCCTGTTACCTAGCAGTAAATAGGTACCTGGGAGTTAGTCAGCTGTCACGGGCTGCTTCCTGGGGGTGGAGGCCTGGTCGAGGACCGGGCCGCGGGGACACTAAAAGCCCCGAAATCATCTCAAGATAACCTTTGCTTTCACGACTGCAATGCGTACGTCGCCAATGTACATGTGACAGACGCTTCACGAAACTGTCGGAATTAGCAGAATAGAAAATACGAGAGCAACCGTACAGGGCCTGGGAGCAAGGTCGGGTTAGAGTCCTTGAGGGTCTCTTCTCAGACTAGCCTCACCTGGTCCTGCTCCACGTTGATCGTTGGAATCTCCTCAATGATTTAACACTTTAAGGGACTCCTAGGGTCCTCATCACATTTATAGTTTAGGGACTTAGGCAACTCGGTGTTGAAGACACCTAGAGCTGAAGGCTTGTGTAATATTGGCAGTATTCAGAAGTGGTTCAACGGAAACACCGCATAAAGCTTAACAGTAGTTTATTTACTAACTTAACCACTAATACAAAGGGTGTTTGATTTACTTTAGACTGGCGTCAGAAAGGCTATGGTTGTATTAGCGAGACTCTTAACGTCTGGCTAAACGACTCGGATCCACTCGTGGAGAAACACCTAACTTAACACAGTTGACAGCCAATCATTAACACTGGCAACCTAACTGCCGGTATGCAAAGGGATCACAAGAGTTCCAACCGGATACTCGGTAATGGTGATATGCAATAAATCACAAGTACACTACTGTCGCTTTGCAGGCGTTCCCTCTCCTCTCTCACGCTCCGCACCGGCCAATGTACCCACTGACCCTTGGTGGCCAGTAAGCTTAACTCCCTGTATCTACTTCCTGCCTGGACATACGGCGGCCTCCGTATTATTAAAGTGTTCCAGGTTAAGTGGGCATTCTGGAGATACCCAACATGCCACGTCACTATCCAGGGGTAACAGAAATAGGACCTTGTGCACAAGATCAGTGCACTGTGCACTGCAATGAGCCATACCAGTCAGCTGTGGGAGAATCTTGAGAAACCATATTCTCACATTCACAAAGCAGTAATGAACCTGTACATTTTTTTCAATCCTTGGCGGCTTTGTTAAGAATTATTAAACAGTTAATGAGCTCCGAAGCACCAGGAGGCTGTTTATAACAATAACAGCAGTTGATTGGGATGTTTTCATGCTTGTAAATTGTTTAATAAATGTAACCAAAACCGTCAAAGATTGAAGAAAGATGTACAGGTTCGTAAGTGCTTGCATAACTGCTTCGTGAATCTGGCCCCTGGTCTTCACAGGCCTATAACCTTTTCAATATGTGTGCTTGCAGCCGTATGGGAGGTGCTGTTGCTCCAGCGAGCTGGCAGGGTAATCTGAACATTACTTACCACACTGGACCTGGCCTCGCACACCCAGGCTGGAAAGTCAACGTGGATGTGAACAACAACAACACTCAAACTACCACTTACAATGTTGTGGGAGTCATCACAGGTCACGAAGAACCCGGTTAGTAGGGGTATGCGTCAATATAAATCGAACAAGGGATGTTGACATTAAGTGTTGCTATAAATCTTAATATATATTATTAGAAGTTTGCATCCATGGCACAAAAGCATTTCCATTTGTGTAGCTCCGTTTAAATACTTGGCTTTTAGACAGATACGTTATTCTCGGCAACCACCTGGATGCTTGGCTCTTCGGTGGTCTGGACCCCAACTCCGGCACGGCCGCCATGCTCGAACTGTCACGGGTCTTCGTCCATCTACGTAACGAAACGGGTGAGTGACATTCAACAGGATGTTAGTCATTTGTGTTATTTGTAAAAGGTGTTGCGTTCTTGCTCTTCATCTGCCTTTTCACCCAGTAAACAAATGGTGGTTGCAAATGACAGAAAAGATGATTTTTTTTTGTTAATTGTGTAAAATGTGAAGACTGAAATCAATCCTATTTTCCAATTTCCAATCTTATGGTCACATGTTAGTGAAACACTTCTCAATAACGACCAGTAGTCAGCGCAACCGGTTAACGAACATTCTTGGTTCGATTCCCACATTAGAGAGATGTTTTGGAGGTTTCCTTCCACCTAATTGCTCTGTTCACCTAGCAGCAAATAAATGCTCATGACGCAGACAGCTGTTATGAGTTGCATCCTAGGGAGCTTCTTGAGATTATCTTGAGATGATTTCGGGGCTTAGCGTCCCCTCGGCCCAGTCCTCGACCAGGTCTCCTTTTTTGGATGCTCAGTCATTAGTCATGGGCAAGCATGGTGAATCTTTTTTTTTTTTTTGAGCGCATGTTTTTGAGCGCGTGTTTTTGAGGGCGTGTTTTTGAATTGGCGATAATGGTAAAAAAGTCCGCTGGGAGTGCCAGTGGTTATCTTGAGGTTATCTTGAGAGGATTTCGGGGCTTTAGTGTCCCCGCAGCCCGGTCCTCGACCAGGCCTCCATCCCCAGGAAGCAGCCCGTGACAGCTGACTAACACCCAGGTACCTATTTTACTGCTAAGTAACAGGGGCATAGGGTGAAAGAAACTCTGCCCATTGTTTCTCTCCGGCGCCTGGGATCGAACCCAGGACCACAGGATCACAAGTCCAGCGTGCTGTCCGCTCGGCCGATCGGTGGGGGTAAAAATGCTTGAAATGATTCTTAAAAAACTTTGTTTAGGTGACCAGTAAGTTTTTTTTTATATTATTATTACAATTTTCTACCACAGACGTGGCCACACGTCTCGGTTTTGAACCAAGGGAGCCGGTCGGCCGAGCGGACAGCACGCTGGACTTGTGATCCTGTGGTCCTGGGTTCGATCCCAGGCGCCGGCGAGAAACAATGGGCAGAGTTTCTTTCACCCTATGCCCCTGTTACCTAGCAGTAAAATAGTTACCTGGGTGTTAGTCAGCTGTCACGGGCTGCTTCCTGGGGGTGGAGGCCTGGTCGAGGACCGGGCCGCGGGGACACTAAAGCCCCGAAATCCTCTCAAGATAACCTCAAGATAGAAGATGTATACGATCGCAATGTGACGTTCTGTGTAAGAGGTTGTACCAGCATGGAGCAGGTGTAATGGGTACCAGCATGGAGCAGGTGTAATGGGTACCAGCATGGAGCAGGTGTAATGGGTACCAGCATGGAGCAGGTGTAATGGGTACCAGCATGGAGCAGGTGTAATGGGTACCAGCATGGAGCAGGTGTAATGGGTACCAGCATGGAGCAGGTGTAATGGGTACCAGCATGGAGCAGGTGTAATGGGTACCAGCATGGAGCAGGTGTAATGGGTACCAGCATGGAGCAGGTGTAATGGGTGCCAGCATGGAGCAGGTGTAATGGGTGCCAGCATGGAGCAGGTGTAATGGGTACCAGCATGGAGCAGGTGTAATGGGTACCAGCATGGAGCAGGTGTAATGGGTACCAGCATGGAGCAGGTGTAATGGGTACCAGCATGGAGCAGGTGTAATGGGTACCAGCATGGAGCAGGTGTAATGGGTACCAGCATGGAGCAGGTGTAATGGGTACCAGCATGGAGCAGGTGTAATGGGTACCAGCATGGAGCAGGTGTAATGGGTACCAGCATGGAGCAGGTGTAATGGGTACCAGCATGGAGCAGGTGTAATGGGTACCAGCATGGAGCAGGTGTAATGGGTACCAGCATGGAGCAGGTGTAATGGGTGCCAGCATGGAGCAGGTGTAATGGGTGCCAGCATGGAGCAGGTGTAATGGGTGCCAGCATGGAGCAGGTGTAATGGGTACCAGCATGGAGCAGGTGTAATGGGTACCAGCATGGAGCAGGTGTAATGGGTACCAGCATGGAGCAGGTGTAATGGGTACCAGCATGGAGCAGGTGTAATGGGTACCAGCATGGAGCAGGTGTAATGGGTACCAGCATGGAGCAGGTGTAATGGGTACCAGCATGGAGCAGGTGTAATGGGTACCAGCATGGAGCAGGTGTAATGGGTGATCACCAAGGTCCCACAAAACAAGGATACTATACCTATCACCAACAAACTCACTAAAGAGACCTTAAACACTGCCACCACCTATCCTGAGAGTTTCTGTAATTACGGTAATTGACTTCGGAAAAGGAACAGTCAGTCGCCAACCTGTCCTCTTAAAAATAACGTCACTTTTGGCTCGTATGCGCGGCGCTATGGCCAAATTTGGACGTAATTTGAAATGAAATCGACTCACAAAAGTGACGTATTGTTCCGTTTTCTGTTTGAGTCGTCCGGCTTACTCGGCAAGCTTTGAAGAGGAAACTTTCCATTAACATTTTTCATAACGTTTTGTAACTTTATGAGAATTTCCGGCCCACCTAACCTATCAGAGGACCCTTAACTTACTGTCGCCGAAAAAAAATCTCAAATTTATTTTCACTTTTTTTTTTCATTTTCAAATTACGTCCATATTCGGCCATACGGGCAAACGGCCAAAAGCGACGTTCTTTTTAAGAGGATAGGTTGCAGTCGCAACATAAATCAAGAATGTGGATCTCCAATTATTGCCGTCCAAAACCACACAGATCTCAGCTGTCCTCAAAACCTGTGAGGCTGACCTTGGTTGCCAAACTAATTTAAAGATAATTACCAAAGCTAAACATATGCACTTGGTCACTTTAGGTGACTGGATTCTTATTCAAAATGATGTTAATTACATAGGTACTTGAACCAGATCAATTATTAAATACAATATTGCATAATGACATGAATTTCTCTAATAGAAATGAATTATTAAACAAGGTGGTAGATAGCAATTTACCACTGCAGAGGCCTCAAGCGTCTACCAGGCAGGGTTGCCAGATTGGGCTACAAGTAGCGAATTGGGCTACTTTTGAGAGCCCCGCGCTCCCAAATTTTTAATTTCGCTACTTGCGACTTTTTGGGCTAGTTTAAAAGCAAGTTGGGCTACTTTCCGCTTTTAATATTAAGAAACTCAATGACGATTATTTATGTTTTAACAATATAATGTGTACAAATCACAGCCGCGTCCAACAGCCTGACTGACTAGACCACTTATCCCAGGAGGCCTGGTCCCTGACCGACCCCCTGGGGACATTGATCCTAGGAACCTTCGAAAGAAAAAGTAACCGCAAGGCAAGGTAATCCACCCCAGGGGGCTATAGATTTCTCACCTTAATTGTCATTAATACGTCATCCCAAAAGCTACATCTGGTTAAACAGATCTTCATTAAGGGGAGAAAGTTATCTAGAAATTTCCAGATTGATAAATGATTGGAAAGATTCCTTACAGTTAATACCTTTGTCAGGAAGACGATGGTTGGCAAGGAGCGGTAGTGTAAAGCGGCTGTTTGATCAGTGGGAGTCTTTAACAACTCATTACCAAATAGCTTTTTTCCTCTTGTGATAAATATGTTGCAAGGCAACTGTTTTCAATGTACGTTGATCCCTCCAATAAGCTATATTTTACATGTCTCAAACCAATCCTAAATGATTTTGAAAGGATGAATTGACTTTATCAAAAAGATGAAGCAGATCAGTGTAGCCTTCACACTGTCTTAGAAAACTTCACTCTTGGAATACTCAGAAGAATCGTGCATCCTCAGCATGCAAAGCTTCATGTTAATTTGGAAATCAATTCTGTATATCTGCCCCTGGAGAAAGTTGATTTTGGTTACGAATTTTCAACACTTCGGGCCACAAACAGACAAAACAATTTTATAACCCAGGAAAAGTTTCAAAATATTCAAGAAAAATGCGATAATTTTTTAATGAAAACTTGCAAATAGCTTCTTTCTCGTATTCTAAGTAATGTTGAAACTTTAAAAAAGGTGAAAAATCTGTCACCTATCATAGGCCTTAACCACACATGGCCACCATTCTCAGAACTTCCATTAGTATTAGCTGACCAATCTAAGCTTAGTGAAATTAAAAGTCAGTGGCGCCTTCCGTTAACTATTGACTGATCCAACATTTGTGAGGGACAAATTCCTACATCTGAATCGTCATTTTAGACCAAGACAATAACTGTCAAGAACGCTGCTGGCGATCCCATACTGATTGACCTCGCTGAGTTTGCATTGAAAATATACAGCTTACTAATCAGTAATGCCCTAGTTGAACGGATATTTTCGAGAGGAACGTCTGTGAAAACTAAACTGAGAAATCGAATGGGACTTAAGCTTTTGACATCAATCTTGACAATCAAAACATATCTTGAAGAAAATGTAACTTGTTGCTCGTCATTTGAACCACTCATGTCAATGCTTAAATATGAGTCTGCAATATACAAGAACGAGGTTGTGGATTCAGATCAAGATCTTGGTAATCTAAAACTGTAAAGACGTGGAAGGACTCCACACCCATTAGGCTTCATACAGTAAACATTGATAAGTTATCATATCATATTGGTTAAATATATATATGCATAGATAGTATTAATAAAACAATTAAAATCGTTTAATGTACTCTATCTATCAAATTAGATTACTTTGAAACCCGTATCAGTCAGTAAACAAAAAAAATTGGGCTACTCCTATTACATATTCGCTACTTTTAGACCGTCAGCTCGCTACTTTTAGCAATTTGGATCTGGCAACCCTGCTACCAGGACAAACTAGTTCTCATGCTGACTGAATCATATGCCTATATACAAGAAAGAGTGGTTGACTTTTACTCAAAATTATGTAATTACATAGGTCACTTAGCAAGGTTGATTATTAAATACAGTACTGTATTGAGTTGTAACAGGGATTTATCTAATTTAATGGATTACTCAGAGGAAGGATGTGACTATCTTGCATGGTTTACTACCCCGCTAATCCCTAGGGATTAACCCTTCCCAGCTTTCCAGGTAGAAACTACACTGACTGCAGAAACTAGATTACCCATGATACAATACAATACATTCAATGCAAGATATACAAGCTTCTTTATTAGTAGCTAAACTGTTACACAGGGAAGATGAGCCCTACAATAATAAATAAAATAAATAAATAAAGGTTTATTTAGGTAAGGTACATACATACAAGAAATTTTTACACAGATTGGTAGACTTATAGGTAGAGCTAGTACATACAATGCCTAAAGCCACTATTACGCAAAGCGTTTCGGGCATGAGAAGTAATGACTGATGACCTTACAGGTTGGCGACCCAGGCGGTCCCTGGTGTTCTGCGGATGGGGCGCCGAGGAGTACATGGCGGTGGGCTCAACGGAGTGGACACAACAGTTCGCTAAACAGCTGTCTGACAGAGCTGTGGCTTACCTCAATGTTGACATGGCACTGGAAGGTGAGTCTCATAGCATCAAGAACTTTAACAGATCTCTCGATCTCTCTTTGACCCCCCCCCCCCACTCACACAGTCTCATAGCATCAAGCACTTTAACAGATCTCTCTCTCTCTTTGACCCCCCCCCCCCCACTCACACAGTCTCATAGCATCAAGCACTTTAACAGATCTCTCTCTCTCTTTGCCCCCCCCCCCCACACACACAGTCTCATAGCATCAAGCACTTTAACAGATCTCTCTCTCTTTGACCCCCCCCCCACACACAGTCTCATAGCATCAAGCACTTTAACAGATCTCTCTCTCTTTGACCCCCCCCCACACACACAGTCTCATAGCATCAAGCACTTTAACAGATCTCTCTCTCTTTGACCCCCACCCCCCCACACACACAGTCTCATAGCATCAAGCACTTTAACAGATCTCTCTCTCTTTGACCCCCCCCCCCCCACTCACACACACACATATGTACTTCTCTCACTTATATATAAATATATCTCATGATATATTAATCTATCGTGAGATATATCTGATATATTATATATATAATATGGGACCTTGATATAATCTAACGTGTATCAATACACTCTGGCTTCCTGTCCTCCAACATAATGAATTATTATTATTATTATTATTAATATTATTATTTAGAAAATCCATAGGAGCCGTGATGCGGGTTCGAACCTGGGTGCTGGGTTTCCCACGCACACGCTCCAGAAAATCTCTGATTATTATTATTATTATTATTATTAATATATAAACACTCAATTTCCAGGTAACTACACAGTGCGCACGATGTCCTCACCTCTTCTCACTGACGCGGTGTTCGAGAGTGCAAAAAAGGTGATGTTTTATTCGCTTTTATTGATTCTCGTTATATGCACATATTTAGTATGTGCATATTATTATCATACACGTACACTATTGTTCTCAATATATGCATATAATCAGCATGCATGAGTAATGATGTATGCTTGAATTCAATTTACTTGGTGATTTCAGGTAATTTAAATTACCTGATTCAAATTCAATTTAATTTCAGGTAAATGTTTATGCTGTACATTCACCGCCGAGTAGTGTATAGGCAGTTCTCGATGTGTATATATATACAGAGAGTTTACATCATTCTTGCCCAGCAAACACACAATGTAACGGTCCCTATGTTTCCCTAGTTACATCTTGTAATAAAGTTGTTACATCTTGTTAAAACGTTTTTATGACTTATTAGAATGTTGTTACATCTTGTTATAACATTTTGTATGACATATTAGAAAGTTGTTGCAACTTACTAGGTGTTAAAATTTGTTTTAATGTTGTAGCAACGTTGTAGTTTCGTCATGTGTTAAGTGGGCGGGCTCAGGAATCGACTAATACTTGCTGGATGACCAGTTTCACATTCTATATAATCCTCTTGTATGGAATAGGCCTTAAACCCAACACCGAACCAAGCTGTTGGTATTGTTGTAATTATTCAGTGAACAGCAGCTTGTGTTCCCCTTTATGCCTATTACTACACAGTTTTATACAATTACAATTAATAAAGGATACTACAGCGCTTTATAAATGGTTGATTACGTGCGCATACTTGGCTCTTAATTATTTTCAAACATATTTGAAGTGGAAACAGATAAATATTACGATCTCATATTTACCTGAATTTACCTTAAGGCCACTAACACTTCGACGAGGTTTCGACGAGGACAGGAAGCCGGTGGCATGTCAGTCCCCTTCACTTTATGGACTCCTGGAGCGTCCATATGGACTCCTGGAGTGTCCATAGGTACGCCTGGAGCGTCCATAGGTACGCCTGGAGCGTCCATACGGAATCTTTGAGTGTCCATACAGTTTCCTGGAGCGACCATTACGGACTCCTAGAGTGTCCATACGTACGCCTGGAGCGTCCATAGGTACGCCTGGAGCGTCCAGACGGACTCCTGGAGCGACCATATGGACTCCTGGAGCGTCCTTACGGACTCAGGTGGCAGCAGCAGCATCTGAGGAAGTCAACATTGCCGACAAACTATGGAGATGAGACTTTGCTATTTTTACAATTCTTATTACATAGCTTTCTAACCTCTCCGAAGAAAAAATAAATCGTGTGTATGTCTATATGCATATATATATATGCATATTATATATATATATATATATATATATATATATATATATATATATATATATATATATATATATATATATATATATATATATACATATATATACATATATATACATATATATATATATATATATATATATATATATATATATATATATATATACACACATATTCATACATGCATATGCGTACCTATGGATGCACTTCTCGGCCTACTGTGCAAGGCCCGATTTGCCAAATAAGGCAAGTTTTCCTGAATTCATATATTTCTCTAAAAAAAAATTATGAAATGATAAAGCTATCCATTTCACTATGTATGAGTTCATTTTTTTAAATTTGAGTCAAAACTAACGAAGATATATGACCGAACCTAACCCCTACCTAACCTAACCTAAACTAACATAACGAAGTCAATTATTTATGTTCCTAATATAATATATTAATCATATTTAAAATAAACCAATAGGAAACAATTTATTGAAAACAAAGAAAATCACTCGGCCTATTAGGCAAATCGGGCCTTGCATAGTAGACCGAGAAGTGCGTTCTGGCTACTAGTTACATTATTTAATATATATATATATATATATATATATATATATATATATATATGTCGTACCTAATAGCCAGAACGCACTTCTCAGCCTACTATTCAAGGCCCGATTTGCCTAATAAGCCAAGTTTTCATGAATTAATGTTTTTTCGTCTACCTAACCTACCTAACCTAACCTAACCTAGCTTTTTTTGGCTACCTAACCTAACCTTACCTATAAATATAGGTTAGGTTAGGTTAGGTAGGGTTGGTTAGGTTCGGTCATATATCTACGTTAATTTTAACTCCAATAAAAAAAAATTGACCTCATCCATAATGAAATGGGTAGCTTTATCATTTCATAAGAAAAAAAATTTGAGAAAATATATTAATTCAGGAAAACTTGGCTTATTAGGCAAATCGGGCCTTGCATAGTAGGCTGAGAAGTGCGTTCTGGCTACTAGGTACGATATATAGATGATATATATATATATATAGATTATAGATTATATATATATATATATATATATATATATATATATGTCGTACTTAGTAGCCAGAACGCACTTCTCAGCCTACTATGCAAGGCCCGATTTGCCTAATAAGCCAAGTTTTCCTGAATTAATATATTTACTATAATTTTTTTCTTATGAAATGATAAAGCAACCCTTTTCTCTATGTATGAGGTCAATTTTTTTTTATTGGAGTTAAAATTAACGTAGATATATGACCGAACCTAACCAACCCTACCTAACCTAACCTAACCTATATTTATAGGTAAGGTTAGGTTAGGTAGCCAAAAAAAGCTAGGTTAGGTTAGGTTAGGTAGGTTAGGTAGACGAAAAAACATTAATTCATGAAAACTTGGCTTATTAGGCAAATTGGGCCTTGAATAGTAGGCTGAGAAGTGCGTTCTGGCTATTAGGTACGACATATATATATATATATATATATATATATATATATGTCGTACCTAGTAGCCAGAACTCACTTCTCAGCCTACTATACATGGCCCGATTTGCCTAATAAGCCAAGTTTTCCTGAATTAATATATTTTCTCTAAATTTTTTCTTATGAAATGATAAAGCTACCCATTTCATTATGTATGAGGTCAATTTTTTTTCATTGGAGTTAAAATTAACGTAGATATATGACCGAACCTAACCAACCCTACCTAACCTAACCTAACCTATCTCTATAGGTTAGGTTGGGTTATGTAGCCGAAAAAGTTAGGTTAGGTTAGGTTAGGTAGGTTCGGTAGTCGAAAAACAATTAATTCATGAAAACTTGGCTTATTAGGCAAATCGGGCCTTGCATAGTAGGCTGAGAAGTGAGTTCTGGCTACTAGGTACGACATATATATATATATATATATATATATATATATATATATATATATATATATATATATATATATATATATATATATATATATATATATATATATATATATATATATATATTAGCTGGCTGAAAATCTCCACTATTACACAGAGCATATACTAGATTGATGTATCAGCCTTGAGAGCACTGAATATTCTAAATCCAACGGCTCGTGCACGCTTAATCATCGGCTATGCAGATGGCACTGAAGTCGAGTGGAGTCGCCGATTCACCAATGGGACGCGTGCTGGCTGGAAGTGGTAGTTTGGTGATCGACGAGGGTGGCGTGGCGACAGCGAGGAGGGGGAGGTGGAGAGCGAGTGTAGGGTATGTATACCCCCTGTAGCAACATATTCTACTAAATATGTACTACTCTTGATTGTAGTATCTAGATGTTGTAGATGTACTGAAGTAACATGATGATAGGAAAGAGCAGGCCAAATCTCTCTTGAAGGAGATTATCGACATAGCTCTCCCCCGAAGCCTGCTCTTATGGGTTACGTTACTGCAGTAGATGGTAGAGAGGTAGGAGTAGCTGTCTCTACCTTGTAGACTCTGGAGAGGGCGTAGGCTATGATGTTGTACGACCCCTTGATGAAGAAGATCTCCAGATTAAAATTCTGCAGGTACAGAGCCCAGCGTTAAAGACGTTGATTGTTGAATTGGGCCTGTTGCAGGAACCGCAGGTGATTGTGGTCTGAGAAGATGGTAATAGACCGATTCCCCTGTAGGTAAGGTTCGAAATGTTGCAGGTTCAGGACGATGGAGAGGAGTTCCTTTTCTATGGTGCTGTAGTTCTTTTGATGGGGCTTGAACTTGTAGCTGTAGTAGCTGACAGGAAGAACCTCTTCGCAACGTTGTTGCATCAGGACGCCCCCGATGCCGGTGCCACTTGCGTCGACATTGATGATGAAGGGCTTCCTAATATCTGGAGAGGCGAGAATGGGATCAGAACATAGCAGAGATTTTAGTTGTTCAAAGGCAACGGTCTGTTGAATGGTCCAATGATACCGTTGCTTGGGGCTGGTCAGATTAATCAATGGCGTCGCTACCGTACTAAAATTTTTCACAAACCTACGATAGTAAGATGCCAGGCCAAGGAAGCGCAGGAGCTGCTTCTTGGTTGTAGGTAATGCTGAATGGCTTGAGTGTGAATGGTTAAAGGAGCTATGCTGCCATTCCCAATCACATGACCAAGATAACGCACTTTACCTTTAGCAAAGGTGGACTTGCCCAAGTTGATGGTGAGGCCGGCTGTCAGGAGCTTGGAGAACAATCGTTGCAGCTGGAGCAGATGTTTGCTCCAGGTGTTGGTTGCCACAACGAGGTCATCCAAGTAGGCGTAGGTGTGATCAAGGCCGTAGATGACACGGTTGACAGCTCGCTGGAAGGAGGCCGGGGCGTTACACAGTCCAAAAGGAAGGTGTTCATATCTGTACAGGCCAAAAGGAGTGGTGAATGCGGATATTTCCTTAGCTCGCTCTGTCAGGCTTATTTGGCAAAATGTCCCAAATTAATTTGGGACAAATAATTAGCATTACCTACTGCGTCAAGGATATCATCTATACGAGGTAAAGGGTAAGCATCCTTGACGGTCACAAGGTTTAGTTTCCTATAGTCGGTACATAGTCGAACTTTACCGTGCGGTTTCAGCACCAAGATGCAGAGTGAGGCACAAGGGGTGGCCAGCCCATGTTCCAGAAGGTATTGTACTTCAGCACGCATAACTTCCTTTTTGTTCGGGCTGATACGGTAGAAGTGTTGACGAATCGGCCGGGTGTTAGGAAGCAGCTGAATGTCGTGCTGAACCACATTACACTCTTGGGGATCATCGCTGAACAGCTTCTGATGTTCTTGAAGAACTTTGATGAGAGGAGCACTATTACAGTCTTGTAAATATTAAGGAAGATCAGTAAGGATTTCCGAGTTGGAAGGCACTGACTCAGAGTTAGTGCTTTCAGGAGGAGAAGCAGGGGAAAGGTCTCACTGTGGAGGTATGGATCTTTATAAGTGGAGAGAGATATTAGCACAGTGGGGGGAATACCTTTATATGCCTTCAAAAGATTGACGTGGCACAACTGGGTCCTCCGCTGCCTATCAGGAGTCTCAAGAACGTAGTTGTGGTTGTTTCTGCACTCCTTGATGCGGTAAGGTCCTGAAAACTTATTTTGCAATGGAGAACCAGGGATCAGAAAATTGGACAACACGAAGTCTCCTGTTTTAAATTTCCTGATTTTGCTGCGTTGGTCAAAATGAGTCTTCATCCTATCTTGAGCTTTCAATAAATTATCATTGGCAAATTTACGTACTCTCTCTAGAATGTGCTTTAAGTTTTGAGGAAACTGAGGCACATACGTTGAGGACTAACACAGTCTATGATGAGTCTGTGAAAAGGTTCCGAAGGCACCGGGATAGGAATCAAAGGAGCCTTGGGAATCGGGATGTTAGGTTTTCCTGCCATCTGACATGTATGACACTGTTGTACATAAGTTTTTATATCTTTAATCATACCTGGCCAGTAGTAGTCTTGTCTGATTCCGTGATAGGTTTTTTAAAACCATAGTGAGAAAGTGCTCCATGGGCCAGGTGTAGAATATCAGGCCGAAGGCTGGTGGGAACTACTAGTTGATCAACATTAGCCCAATCTGTTATACTCAAATTCTATGTCAGTTGAAATATAACCAATCACATGCAAGTAGGCCTCTGACGTCATGCCAGACAGAGGAGCATCAGCCATGCTCCCAGCAGCCTCAGTTCTCCTCACAGACTCAGAGTAGGTGGACCTCGGCTGGCCAGATATATACCTTGTTGTCTCGGTCAATAAATATATACAGAAGCGACTACTGTGTCTACATTCAACCCGAACAAGGCAAACGAATACTGGTAGCAGCAGTGGGACCCAGATATTTTTTTCTGGAAACGAAAACTTCAAGTACCCAGCATCGCCTTGTGTTTCACAGTACAGTCGCCACCGCCATCAGCCGCCTCCATAAGCCACCATCCTGCCACCCACGCATCAAATATTGTGCCAGACCGGGGTCCTGCCATCAACCACTACTCCAGGCCAACGTCTCAGCAGTAAGGGTCAATAATTTCCTGTTTGAACGTTAATTCATCAGTGAGGAGGAAGGAAGCTTCCGCGCCAGCCATTTTTGAATCTCGCGCCACCACGTGGGAACCTGCATCACCACCACCACCACCGCCCAAGCTGACAGTATCTAAGCTTTGTGAGTGTTCAAGCTACTGAAATCGTCGTCAGCCATCGTCGCAAGTATCAACTGATTATTGTGGGTGTTGTACAGTTATTCAAGAAGAATTGGTGAAAAAAAAAGAAGACTACAATTGTTTGACTAAGTGTCGCCACCTTGCCTCCCTCCCAAGCTCACACACCTCGCCACCTCTCATCATCTCCACCAGCCCCTACTACATCATTTTGTGTGAACTCCTGTCTCCCTATCGTGTTCCTCCACCGCCATCGTCGCAATATCGTCATCATCCGAATTTATCTTCGCACTCCCAACATCAACAGTGTTGGGCCCCCCTGAGTTTCGCGCCACCACCGCCAGGAGCGCTGCCATCGCACCAGTTTGTAAACACACCTCACATGGGCCTCTTCACACGTCTGGTTACCGTTTTTCGTTTTGGCCACTGATATATTGCAAATCCTGCAGCCCTGAGTTAAGTAATTATGAGCTAAGATATCGTGTGCTATGATTTAATGAGGTTTAACGTAAATATATCCATAATATCCTGTGAATTAACCATTCAGTGACTTGTTAAATATTGGAGCTGGTTCAGTACTCCATTCCCACAGTTTCTCTGAGTCATTTCAATATTCCCTGCATTGATTCCATTATTCATTAATTGTTACTAGTGTCATTAGTGAATTCAAAGGTGAGAGAAGTAAGAAATAATTGTTTCTAGCAGTTTATTTTGCATAATAGAAATTTGTTTTTGAGATTTCCATAGACAATAGAACAGAAATTTTTTTATATTTCTCCAGACCTAACTTGAAATTTATCCTTTAAGCATTTTATTTTAAACTTTTACATAGCAGTTATATACATTCCTGTGTCCAGTTTATGTGCTACATCCATATTTCTTGCATTGCCACTTGTTGTGTTGAATCTTTTTAATGAAATTTTGCAATTGCATTTTCCAGTTTTTATATTCTAAATTGCTGTGCTTAGTCTGGGTTTAATTAATTTGCATGCTTCTAATCCCAGCCATATTCATACCAGATTGCTAATTTAATGCACAATTTTGCATGTTCTTAATTATTTGTTGCCTAGCCCAATTTAATAATTTTATTTGTGCCATTTTTTTCTTACTTTAGCCATGTTGATATTTTTTTGTGTGTTTATTTTTGTGTATACTATTTCTGATGTCAGGTGCACTTAATTATAATCTGCGTTCTAATATTCCTTCCACGGCTGTGACAATGCCTACCACTGTTGAAACTCCTTCAGAATCAACAGGAACAGTTGCTCGTCCCAATGGCCAGAGATCAGCTCAGGAAATGGCTATTCCTCTTTTTGCTGGTGAATTCCGCTTATGGTTTAGTAAGGTTGAAGCGAAAACAGTTGCACGTTTTTCTAAGCCTACTGATGCCGAATACTTAGCAATTGCACGGTCAGCCGTGGACACAACCAAAGGTGATGCACGTTTTGTTGTTGATGAGAAAGCCATTGTTAGCCTCCAGTCTTGGCCCGAGGTACACAGCGTTATAGACGGGAAGATCAATATGACACTACTGGAAATTTTTTAGAGGAAGGCAGAAACAGAGTAGTAAATATAAGAGAGAGGAACAGTCAGATGGAACCACTACAGGATTACAGAGGGGAACGGAGATACCCACAAGACTGGAATTCAAATTACCAACAAGCACACAGGTACTACACCAGACAACACCCGTCCTACTACCAAAACTGGACGAATCACTTCCAAAACGACACACCCTAGACGCAAACACAGTGGCCTCCTTACCAGAGCCTCAGATATTAACACCAAGTAAGGCTTCCAGCACTTCCACTAACACGATAACATCATTTATATTTGCCAACATCCAGGGTATAAAAACACGGAAAACCAACAAAGTTCAATTTATAGATGATCTCCTTCATGAGGCAAATGCAGTGTTTGCAGCCCTAACAGAAACCCACACAAAGGACTACCATGATGGTGAAATATGGATCTCAGAGTACAATCTTTTCAGATGTGATAGGAAACACCGGCTTCAGGGTGGGGTCAGCCTCTACATCAAAGACACACTCATCTGTACTGAGCTGCTAAACACCTCAAATGATATGGTGGAAGTGCTGATAATCAAAATAGAGATTTTAAATGTAGTTATTGTCCTTGTATATAAGTCACTGGAGGCAAACCCCCAGCAGTTTAAAGACCAACTAATGAAAATAGAACACTGCTTGGAAAACCTCACAAATCCAGCTCCGAACATCATCCTGCTTGGGGACTTCAACCTACGGCACCTGAAATGGAAGCACCTGGCTAATACAGTAATATCAGAAAGAATACCAGGAAGTAGCCTAAATGAACAGGCACATGCAAATGACCTGCTACGGATGTGCGACAGGTTTGCCTTAAACCAGCAAATAGTAGAACCAACTAGGAAGGAGAACACGCTGGACCTCATTTTCACTAATAATGATGAATTGATCAGGAACATAATGAATACAAATACCTGTTACTCAGATCACAACTTAATTGAAGTTATGACAACCATGGGGAGTAGATCTTCAAAACCAGTCCAGATTCCCGGTGGAGGACATTTCAGCAAATTCAACTTCAATAATAAACAGATAAACTGGGAGCAAATAAACCAGGACTTCACAGAAATAAACTGGGAAGAACAGCTAGAAAATGCAAACCTGAACCAGTGCCTGGAAAAAATAAGCTCAGTGGCACTAGAAATATGTTCAAACCGCATACCCCTAAGAAAAAAGAGGAAGAGATGCAGATTGGAACGGGAACGTCGTTCCCTATATAGGCGAAGAAAACGAATCGCGGAACAACTTGAGAGTCGCACCCTATCTCAAGAACGGCGAAGAAGGTTAGGTAGAGAAATAGAAACAATTGAACGGAAGCTACAAGAATCATACAAAACCCAGGAGAGGCAAAGAGAGCAAAAGGCCATCAGTGAAATAGAAAGAAATCCGAAATATTTTTTCTCCTATGCAAAATCAAGATCAAAAACCACATCTAATATCGGGCCCCTGCGAAAGGGAGATGGAACTTTCACCGATGACAACAAAGAAATGACGAGCTACTGAGGACGCAGTACGACTCTGTTTTCAGCGAGCCATTAAACACACTAAAGATTGATAACCCAAACGAATTTTTCATGGATACGATACCAACATCAAATCATATATCAGACGTCACCCTATCCCCACTGGATTTTGAAGAAGCCATAAACAGTATGCCTATGCACTCTGCACCAGGCCCGGATTCTTGGAACTCCATATTCATAAAGAACTGTAAAAAACACTATCGCAGGCCCTCCACATTCTGTGGAGACAAAGCCAAGATACTTGCGTTATTCCTGATATACTAAAAACAGCAGAGATAGCACCACTTCATAAAGCAGGAAATAAGGCAGAGACAAAAAATTACAGACCGATAGCACTAACATCGCACATCATAAAAATTTTTGGGAGAGTGCTAAGAAGTAAAATCACAAAATACATGGAATCACAGCAACTCCATAACCCCGGACAACATGGTTTCAGAACAGGGCGCTCTTGCCTGTCGCAGTTGCTGGACCACTATGATATGGTATTAGATGCTATGGAAGACAAACATAACGCGGATGTAATTTACACAGACTTCGCAAAAGCTTTTGATAAATGTGACCATGGTGTTATTGCACACAAAATGCGTTCAAAAGGAATTACCGGAAAAATAGGCAGATGGATCTACAATTTCCTGACCAACAGAACCCAATGTGTAATAGTCAACAAAATAAAATCCAGCCCATCAACCGTGAAGAGCTCAGTCCCCGAGGGTACTGTGCTTGCTCCAGTACTTTTTCTCATCCTCATTTCGGACATAGACAAGAACACAACCTATAGCACTGTATCATCCTTTGCAGATGACACTAGGATCTTCATGAGAGTAGACAACATAGAGGACACGGCGAACCTCCAGTCAGATGTAGATCAGGTCTTTCTATGGGCTACAGAAAATAATATGGTGTTTAACGAAGATAAGTTCCAGCTCATGCGCTATGGAAAAAATGAAAATATAAAAACGTAAACCACGTACAAAACTCAGGCAAATCATAACATAGAACGAAAAGGCAATGTAAAGGATCTGGGTGTACTCATGTCGGAAGACCTTACCTTTAAAGAACACAATAAAGTAGCCGTCACAACTGCAAGAAAAATGACAGGTTGGATAACAAGAACTTTTCACACTAGAGATGCTATACCGATGATGATACTTTTCAAAACGCTTGTGCTTTCTAGAGTAGAGTACTGCTGCACAATGACAGCACCTTTCAAAGCTGGAGAAATTGCTGACCTGGAGAGCGTGCAGAGATCCTTTACTGCTAGAATCCACTCAGTAAAACACCTAAACTATTGGGACCGACTAAAGAGCCTAAAACTGTACTCCCTTGAGCGCAGGCGGGGGAGGTACATAATAATTTACACGTGGAAAATATTAGAGGGGCTGGTCCCAAACCTGCACACAGAAATAACATCACATGAGTCCAGAAGACATGGCAGGATGTGCAGAATACCCCCGTTGAAAAACAGAGGTGCAACTGGTACTCTGAGAGAGAACTCTATCAACATCAGAGGTCCGAGACTGTTCAACACGCTTCCACTACACATAAGGGGCATAACTGGCCGACCCCTCACAGTGTTCAAGAGAGAACTGGATAAGCACCTCCAAATGATACCTGATCAACCAGGCTGTGACTCATACGTCAGGCTGCGAGCAGCCGCGTCCAACAGCCTGGTTGATCAGTCCGGCAACCAGGAGGCCTGGTCGACGACTGGGCCGCGGGGACGCTAAGCCCCGGAAGCACCTCAAGGTAACCTCAAGGTAACCTCTCCTCGTAGCTCTTACCCTTCAGTTCTGGGAGCCACTTATCTTATAGACTGTGGGTTGGTTGGTGTTGTCGTCGTTGATCCTTCTCTACGGACAACCCAACCCACAACTCGGTAGAGTGCTTATACTAGGAGATCACCCTTGGCGCTTCTGGCTCTTGGAGAGGGGCTCAACGTCACACGTTTAGGGGATGCGGCTCCAACACTTAGCCTCGTTGTCACGTGCACACACCCACTCGAGCCGCTGTGACTCCCCACTCTCTCCTTAGATAAGATATGATCTCCTCAATCCCCTATGACTTACTAGTATTACCTCCTACCCTGTCCACAGCAGTGGTTCTTGGTTCTTTCTCTCTCTCTCTCCTTCTTTACTACCTCCTGGGAAGCCTCACTAGGACAAGGGCAAACACCAGCAGATTGTGACACATTTACTGGACAAAGCACATACACGATACATACACACATATAATAATAATGAATCCTATACTCTATAATATCACAATCAGGTTGCACTCCAATACCATCAGAACTCTATTATCAGCTTATCAAGTGGTATCCTATCTCCTGGTTCACCACCTGATACTATTAACCTCCTCAAGTTGATCCAGCCTACATACACTGTTGCACCATCAGCAAGATAACATATATATATAGAAAATCAGCATTTGAATGCAATAACATATACCAGTATAAATGTTCATTGATACTTCAGTATAAAAAACTCCTTGACATAAGAATGCAAACAGTCACTCACCTCTCACTGCGTCTTGCACGCTACTGACAACCAAACACTATCAACTCCCTATAAGTAATCCACCAGAACTTCCCCTTCCACCTCTGGAAGTTCACAACCCTAATATCCTTAGGTTCTTCCGGGCTTCACTACCAGGATCCTCTGCAGCTCCTCCAGGCTGCTATCATGAAGTTTCCTTGAGTAACTACGGTGCTTCACCCTTCAGCTAGGTTCCTCCACAGCTCTCTTGGCTGCTACACCATGAAGTTTCCCCGAGCAACTGTGGTACTTCTCCACCTCTACAGAAGCACATGACACTCCTCTTCACTGCTGCTTCTCCTCACAGCTCGAGGTCCTCTGCTCCACTACCTTGGAGTCTCATCAGCTACATCATCTGCTGGCTTCGAAGTTCTCAGCAACTTCTTCCCCAAAGACAAACCTGCAACCCATCGACACTCCAATAAAATGTTCCCCTTTAACACAAACAAAAAATATTCACACAATATGTTTGCCTCAAACCTCTATCTGTTCTCTACATACAGTGAGAGTGGACTCCCCCGTTTTGGGCGGGTCCATACTCCACCTCGCCTGGCGGCGGTCCTCACTCGCTGGGAGGGTCTTCCTCCATCCGGAGCCGGGCTCCCTCAGTCGTCCGTCAGAGCTCAGAGGGGATGGACGTCGCTCCGTGCTCCTCCCTCTTCACTCTCCTATTTCAGGCCTTCTGCCTTATTAAAACATGTCTAACCTATAAATAAACATCGCTACTGTCGCTGGGCACACGACCAACTACAAACAATCACTATGAACTGGCGTTTATCGTGCTTACCACAGATTAATTGGTCGAGGGCGCTTTCCCTCTGACGGCGTCTGGTCAGGGCGCTCCACACGGCCCACAATAATGCCTCCGGGCGGCTTAATATTCACTAATTATCGTCCACGACTTGAGACCACACGTCCCCAGCTCGATTCCACAGCTGGCATGTCTGCACACTTCTCTTCTCTTAGAGATATATCACTAGGGGTTCCCTTCTAACGGGAGCTCAACGGAGCGCGGCTTCCCCCTGCGATGTCTGGCACTCAAGTGAGGTCAAGGTCCTCCAGAAGCGAGCCTCACGCCTCCAGCAAAATGTCCACATCTCCTAGCCCGTCATTTATCTATTTTCTTCTGCATTGCCCATAATCTCAAACTGTTACACATATCCAACCAACTATTTTACATATGCGTTATCACCTCAATACTTGCTAGACCTTCTAGTTAGGTCAGGCTTGCTGAATAACTCTCAAGAAGGGAGACTCGTTTCTCCTGTAGGCTGAGATCATAACACTCCCCTCCCCTTATTTTTGAGAGTTATTCCAGTGGCAAAGCTCGGGATAATACATCCGCCACCACACTGTCTCGTTCTTCAACCAATATACTCTCTTAGGAGTCTACAACTAATTCGTTGCACCCTGCAACATCTGGCTCACAACTCTCCAGAAACACGATCTTCTCGTAAACGATTTGACTTCTCTGGCACCTCTTGGCTAGGCTGTCCTTCTTGGACGCCTGCAATCCATTGGTCCACTCTACTTACTGTCTCCACCCTCCGTTTCCTCGTCTTCTTCTCTTCCCGTCCAGAGTCAGACACCTACTGTCTGTACCTCCTCTGTCGTCTTCACACTTCCATCTACTGCCGTTATACTTTCGTCTCCTGTCATCATACTTCACTCCCTCGTCTTCACCGACTATCCTCCCTTCCGTCTCCTCGTTTATCCGAGAGCTCATCCTGTTTGACCTCCATCGAGTCCTCGGCTTTCTTCTATTCCTCCATGCTTGTATCATCTTCCTCTTCCCACACTTTTCACTTCTATACCACTCCATTTCTTCTCCTTCAACTCTTCTTCGTTCCCTAAAAGTTTCTTCAGGCACTGTACTACAACCAACTGCACTCGACTGTACATGTCGCTTTACCTCTCCTTGTGTGCTCGTAAGCATTTCTCCACACATACTGTCTCTTCTCCTTTCATTTTCTCGGCTATTACTCTTCTTCATTATCTCTACTCAACGTTTTCTGTGAAACATGTCAACTCCTGACATCTCAAACAACTTAACTCCACTATCCATATGCCTCTGTGCTCGTGGACCACTTGACGATCTACTCCCGTCCTCAGTATGTCCACATCCTTCCTCATTCCTACTCAGCACAGTTGCATTCACCTTCCGACTCTTAATTTCAGCAGTCTGGGCTCTCTTCAGGTCAACTCCCTTCACAGTATTCTTCTTCGGCTGGGCCATCTTCACTTTCGACCCCACCGAGACTTCATTTTCCTGGGCTGGACCTTCATCAAACAGCCATGCTATATCTACATCGATATCTTCCACCGGCTGAATCGACACTGTCTCACCTTCTCCAGTGTCTTCCTCGTCGGCCACCTCTGTCTTCATCACTACCGAGACAGGGTACTCAATGGCTTGGCGGTCTCCTGACTCATCTCCTCGGATGTCAGTCAGGTTCACACTCTCAGGTGTCCCACCCGTGCCGTGGCCTTCTGGGCTCTCCTCTGGCACAGTCTCCGCTCTGACTCTTGGCAACACCTTTGTCCCGCACAAGTCATTCCCCAGGATCACTTGGACTCCTGGAACAGGTATGTCGGGGCACACTCCCAACATCACCTCTGCCGACACATATTCCGACCTTAGCTGGACAGTACATACGGGCATGTCACTCTCCGACAATAACCCATATACTTTCATCTTCCCACTGCCAGCTAACCGTCGATCATTCCCAATCAGGCTTCTCGCAATCAAGCTCTGATTAGCTCCGGTATCTCTTAAGATACCAACTTCTACTTCAGGTTGGCTTCCTATTCTGATCCAACCTTCGCTCATGAACGGCCTATACCTCTCGTTCACTAAGTTCGCTCTCTGTGGTTTGTCTTCGAACACATTAGTATATTTACCTCGGGGGTCACACATGGCCAGGGTCACAACTCTCTTGCCCTGCCGACAATATCGCATCACGTGACCCAATCCGTTACAATTGTAACATCTCATCTGGGAAAAGTCTCTTCTATATGTACCAGAGTAGCTCTGACTCTGCCCACTCACATGAGAGTTCCTCGGGCCAGGCACACTATTTGTACTCTGTGGGGCTTTACTGGACTCTTGATTCCCTGGATCACGAATGGTTTCTCGTTTGGCTCCTCCATCTTCACTTTCAGATGAAGTGCGCGACCTACTCTTCTGAGTTTTTGGGTACTTACTTTTATCTGCCCATTTATCAAAATTTTTCTCACCCCAGACTCTTCTGGGTCTCTCATAATTCCTTCCTCCCCAGACTCCACTGGATCTTCCATTGCTGCGTCTCGCCTCGCTTCTCACTCTGTTCTCCCTTAAGCTCTTGTACGCTTCAGTAATCATATCCGCCCTATCTGCGGCATCTTTCACCTCCTTTACCCCTGCTTCTTGGATCTTGAACTTTGTCTCGGGATGCATCATCTCCAAGAACTTCTCCATGACCATCAGTTGCTTCAGGTCAGCGTAAGATCCAACTCCAGCAGCCTCAATCCACTTCTGGAATCGTCTTTCCAGATCTCTTGCTGTCTCAGCAAACGTACATGCTCCAACTTTGATCATTTCTCTGAAACGCTTCCTATAAGCCTCTGAGGTTAACTGAAACGAGCGCAATATGCTGCTCTTTACTGTGGCGTAATCCTGGCACTCTTCCAGTGACAATTGGGTGTATGCCTCCCTGGCTGCACCGGTCAATCTTAACTGGACCAGCTGGGCCCATTCCTCCTGTGGCCACTCCTTGATGCTGGCTACTTTTTCAAAGTGCTCGAAAAAGCTCTCTGCCTCTTCGGGAACAAACAAGGGAATGTCCTTCTCCCTAACCCTAACATCTGGTGGGTGTGATACCTGGGTGGTGCTCTCTGGCAACCCATGTTCAATCCTTTGCTCAGCCAAGGTTCTATTCGCTTCTATCTGCATTTGTTTTGTTCTCTCTTTTTCTTTTTCGACCTGGGCTTTTTCTTTTTCTTGTTCCAACTCCAGTTCCCTTACTCTGGTTTTCTCTTTTTCTTTCTCCACCTCTAGTCTTGCTTTCTCTTTTTCTTTCTCCTGTTCCAACTCCAGTTCTCTTACTCTGGTTTTCTCTTTTTCTACTTCCAGCCTGGTTTTCTCTTTTTCCTTCTCGGCTTCATTTTTCATCTGGAGTTCTAATTTCATCTTTTCCAGCTGGAACTGTCTCTCCTTGTCCTCACGCTGCATCTGGAGCTCTAACTGGAATCTCTCCAAGCTCCTATTCCGGCTACTCCTGCTACTGCGGCTACTCTTGCTGCTCCTACTCGATCCCTGGGATCTCACTTCATCCTGCCCATCATCCTCCTTTCTACTTTCAGATCCTTCCTGGGCTCCTTGTTCTGCCGCTTCACTTCTGGCTCTCAACTGCCTCAGGATCTCATCCTTCATCCCAGCTACTTTAGATGCTTTCAACCTGATGCCACATTTTTCTGCTATTTATTTCAATTGATCCCTCGTGCAACCTTCTAAGTCCTCAGGCTTGCCTGACTCCCCAAACGCTTGCACCTTATCCATCTTTGTCCTGTGAGTCTTCCCAAGAGAGAGAATATACACCTGCGTTCACACAGTTTATCTATTTCAGCAAGGGTGTACAAATCCACTCTTGGACAGGGTGTGGGTGTGTCAGTTCACTTTCCCAGACAGGCCCCCAATTTCTTATAGACTGTGGGTTGGTTGGTGTTGTCGTCGTTGATCCTTCTCTACGGACAACCCAACCCACAACTCGGTAGAGTGCTTATACTAGGAGATCACCCTTGGCGCTTTTGGCTCTTGGAGAGGGGCTCAACGTCACACGTTTAGGGGATGCGGCTCCAACACTTAGCCTCGTTGTCACGTGCACACACCCACTCGAGCCGCTGTGACTCCCCACTCTCTCCTTAGATAAGATATGATCTCCTCAATCCCCTATGACTTACTAGTATTACCTCCTACCCTGTCCACAGCAGTGGTTCTTGGTTCTTTCTCTCTCTCTCTCCTTCTTTACTACCTCCTGGGAAGCCTCACTAGGACAAGGGCAAACACCAGCAGATTGTGACACATTTACTGGACAAAGCACATACACGATACATACACACATATAATAATAATGAATCCTATACTCTATAATATCACAATCAGGTTGCACTCCAATACCATCAGAACTCTATTATCAGCTTATCAAGTGGTATCCTATCTCCTGGTTCACCACCTGATACTATTAACCTCCTCAAGTTGATCCAGCCTACATACACTGTTGCACCATCAGCAAGATAACATATATATATAGAAAATCAGCATTTGAATGCAATAACATATACCAGTATAAATGTTCATTGATACTTCAGTATAAAAAACTCCTTGACATAAGAATGCAAACAGTCACTCACCTCTCACTGCGTCTTGCACGCTACTGACAACCAAACACTATCAACTCCCTATAAGTAATCCACCAGAACTTCCCCTTCCACCTCTGGAAGTTCACAACCCTAATATCCTTAGGTTCTTCCGGGCTTCACTACCAGGATCCTCTGCAGCTCCTCCAGGCTGCTATCATGAAGTTTCCTTGAGTAACTACGGTGCTTCACCCTTCAGCTAGGTTCCTCCACAGCTCTCTTGGCTGCTACACCATGAAGTTTCCCCGAGCAACTGTGGTACTTCTCCACCTCTACAGAAGCACATGACACTCCTCTTCACTGCTGCTTCTCCTCACAGCTCGAGGTCCTCTGCTCCACTACCTTGGAGTCTCATCAGCTACATCATCTGCTGGCTTCGAAGTTCTCAGCAACTTCTTCCCCAAAGACAAACCTGCAACCCATCGACACTCCAATAAAATGTTCCCCTTTAACACAAACAAAAAATATTCACACAATATGTTTGCCTCAAACCTCTATCTGTTCTCTACATACAGTGAGAGTGGACTCCCCCGTTTTGGGCGGGTCCATACTCCACCTCGCCTGGCGGCGGTCCTCACTCGCTGGGAGGGTCTTCCTCCATCCGGAGCCGGGCTCCCTCAGTCGTCCGTCAGAGCTCAGAGGGGATGGACGTCGCTCCGTGCTCCTCCCTCTTCACTCTCCTATTTCAGGCCTTCTGCCTTATTAAAACATGTCTAACCTATAAATAAACATCGCTACTGTCGCTGGGCACACGACCAACTACAAACAATCACTATGAACTGGCGTTTATCGTGCTTACCACAGATTAATTGGTCGAGGGCGCTTTCCCTCTGACGGCGTCTGGTCAGGGCGCTCCACACGGCCCACAATAATGCCTCCGGGCGGCTTAATATTCACTAATTATCGTCCACGACTTGAGACCACACGTCCCCAGCTCGATTCCACAGCTGGCACGTCTGCACACTTCTCTTCTCTTAGAGATATATCACTAGGGGTTCCCTTCTAACGGGAGCTCAACGGAGCGCGGCTTCCCCCTGCGATGTCTGGCACTCAAGTGAGGTCAAGGTCCTCCAGAAGCGAGCCTCACGCCTCCAGCAAAATGTCCACATCTCCTAGCCCGTCATTTATCTATTTTCTTCTGCATTGCCCATAATCTCAAACTGTTACACATATCCAACCAACTATTTTACATATGCGTTATCACCTCAATACTTGCTAGACCTTCTAGTTAGGTCAGGCTTGCTGAATAACTCTCAAGAAGGGAGACTCGTTTCTCCTGTAGGCTGAGATCATAACACTTAGTAGCATGTCGTTGCACCTTTTCCAGTTTGTTGATGTGCTTCTTAAGATATGGGCACCACACAACTGCTGCATATTCTAGCTTTGGCCTAACAAAAGTCGTGAACAATTTCTTTAGTATATCGCCATCCAAAAATATATCGTGTGTGTGTGTGTGTGTTTGTGTGTGTGTGTTGTAAGAAAAAAAAAGTAGTTAGTAAAACAGTTGATTGACAGTTGAGAGGCAGGCCGAAAGAGCAAAGCTCAACCCCCGCAAACACAATTAGGTGAATACACACACACACACATTTATATATATATAACTGAAAACTCACACCCAGAAGTGACTCGAACCCATACTGCCAGAAGCAATGCATCTGATGTACAGGATCCCTTAACCACTCGACCAACATGACCGGACAAAAGAGGATGATAGCCGAGGCTAATTCCCCATCCCCCCACCGGCACTCTGTTGTTAGTCTCCGAGCCGATCGAAACAAATCTGTAGCAGTGTGCCAGACCTCTGTATTTAATCATTTTTTGCGATTCCTTGAAAGAAGCAGCACCACTGCTTTCACGTGTGCTGTAGTGGAGGTAGGTACTGGCCAGTGTGGTAGCGCACATGTAGTCCCACACCACTTGCTTACCATCCATCCAGGGAAACAAGGTGACCCCATCTGGGTGCTTCTGAGGGTCGTTAGGTCTGAATAAGTGTGGTTCTCTTTGTGCCGGGCAGCGGGGTGTGGCATGGCTCCTCTTGATGATGTCGTTGACTTCTTCATGTCTTGCAATCTTATATGTATATATATATATATATATATATATATATATATATATATATATATATATATATATATATATATATATATATATATATATATATATATATTGTGACGGTGTTTCCCCCCCCTTATATTTCTCCCACGCCTGCAGTAAGAGTCATGTCTACTTTTCCCAAGCGTTCTCTACGTAGCAGGCATCAATTTGATATATGGGAGAGAGTGGAGTATTCTCGGAGAGCCGAGAAATTTGTGAAATAGTAATATTTTGGCCTGTGGTATAGGCCCTTTAGGAAGCCAAGATGGCGCTGGCTTTCCTGATTCCCCGCCAAAACTGTGTGACGTCAGTGGCACCGGATTGGTCACCGACAGCAATGTGGCACCGGGAGCCAATGAAAACCTCCCGTGGCGAAAGTGACGTCACGAAGGGGGTCCGGGCAACGCGCCGCGCTGGCGCCAGCAGTCAGACACGACACGTCAAGGAGGTTGGAAGTGCGACGCTTGGTCCTGTCAGTTTGACCGTTGTTTCCCGCTCCCGTGGATTTACGCGTCACCTGAAGTCTGCCAGTACTCTGAGAGGTCTTCCCTAGTTCATGTGTTGAACCAGAGAGGGAATCGACGGTTATTGAGCAACAAGTGCTCCAGTCAGGTACTGTGCAAGTAGCAGTGAAGCCGTGCAGTGACGTATGTGACGTCTGTGGCAGTTCACCAGTTCGTGACGGCGTAGTGGCTGACAGAGCCACTGGGTAGCTGAGGAAGGAGAGGACTATTGGGGATTCCGGACGACTGCAGCTGAGACGTAGGCGGCAGCCGTTGTTGGGAGAAGTCGACGGCCAGGAGACCGACTCCAACTCTACCAGAAGTCGAGAAGGAGCACGGACCTGCAGAGAAGAGGGCACGGAGACGACGCGCTAAACGGTGGGACGACGAGTGGTTCCGGTAGGACACGACGACGTGTGTGTGGGGGCGTTCCCGACACGAGGACCAGGAGCTACATCTCGACTCTCATCGGAGGATAGGTTGAAGTAGGTGTTTCTAATTTCCCTCCCCATTCCCCTTTAGTTAGCTATGTTAGTCGGCTATATTATCTAGCCTGAGGATTTTATATGTCGTGAGCAAGTCTCACCCGTGTCACGGTAAGGCACCAGTTTGCCGTGTAGTACTATCAAGAGTACTTATAATACTTATGTTGATTGTTGGTGTGTACAGGCACCCGGAACAAGTGATAAATTTACTGTGTTTTGTATATCTTTCTACAGATTTTGATGTGAACATATAGTGATAAATTATATACAATATTATGCCAGTATTTGGAAGTTAGGCTACGTGCCCAGAAACTATTTATTTTCCATGTATCGATGTTTGATTTATATACATTATATATGTCTATGTTCATGCAGTGATTAATCATTTGTGAGTACAGTGAATTATTGCGTTATCGCCCATGAGAGAAAGTACTGAAAACTCCAGTGTTAATATTTCATAATATATCGTTGAATGAAGGGCAATGTAAAACCATTACAGTGAGACATTGTAGCATTGATGGTAGAAACGACTGTTTGAGCCCGAGTATAGTGTAACTAAGTAATACGTGCTATTTGTGCCAATATCGGGTGTGCGAGTTTCTAGTAATATTGGAGAACTTAAAGAAACAGTGCGCGTGAATCTAGAAAACAAGCAATAAGCTTTCGCGCGGGGCCAGGCGATCAGCTGTTCATGACACTTGACGAGGAGGGGAGGTGTTGCCACTTAGTGAGTGCATACTATTCGTGGGAACTACCGGCCACAGCCAGGATCAGTTGATTTATTTATTTATTATTGTTTGGCTTTGTGACATCTTTCATGCATTTTAAGTAAAATACAAAATTATCTTTGTGTTTATATCATCCCCTCCATTGATCTTGTGGCTATATTATACTGAAAGCATAGAGTGATAAAAGTACATACCTGCCTGAACTCCTGATCTATTGAGTGTGACCTTGCCAAGGCTACTACTAATTCAACCAGTCCACTGAGGTGTTACTGGCCACCTAAAACACCAGTTGGCGACCTTGTGGTTAACCGTAGAGCCCGATTGTTGGGGAGGGCACATGGCAGACAAGTGAATGAGTCGTGTTCCCACTCCTTCTCAATCAGAGGCCGGTTGAGATTGACTGGGAGACTCTCCTGGCGTGCAGTGGCGCCGTGAGGATAGAGTGAAGACCCGCAGGGCTACGGTGAGTGACCTTGAGCATAACTATTGTTCACCGAGTAAAGCGATAAGAGTAAGTGTAAACCCCAACATTGGCGACCTTGCCAGGATCTCGATCGAAGTAAAGGTTGCAGTGGTGATACTTGGCGGTGGTGTTAGAGATCAGGTGCAGGTTATCACTCATAGCACAAGATGGAAGATGATAAAGTAGCAAGGTTTATTGACTCTAGAGATGAACAGGGGCTGGAAGAGTGCACCAAGGCACTCTTACACTCTTACTCTTACAGGCTATAGCGGATCATTTTGGAATAAAGCTGAGATCTGCCAGGGTGGCAGAAAGAAGACTAGAGATAATGGCTCAGCTCAGGGCACGAGACGAAGCTTTGGGTTAAGTACGGCCCCAAACACCTGCCAGTGTGGGTGAGCACCTGAGCATTGGTGGAAGCAGCAGGGGATCCAGCGGCAGCAGGCACAGCGTGAAGCTGGAAATAATGAAGTTGCAGCTGGAAGCACAAATGAAGCATGAAGAGCGAGAAGCACAACAGCGCAAAGAAGAGCGAGAGGCGCAGCAGCGCAAAGAAGAGCGAGAAGCACAGCAGCGCAAAGAAGAGCGAGAGGCGCAGCAGCGCAAAGAAGAGCGAGAATCAGAAGCACAGCTGCAGCGTGAGGAACGAGAAGCACAGCTACTCCGGGAAGAGCAAGAGCGAGAGGTTAGGCTGAGACAACTGGAAATAGAAGCCAACAGGGAGGTGGAGCTGAAGCGAGCTGAACTAGGACTAGGTGCGCCTGCCCCGCCGCAACAGGAAGACCGACGAGTGAGGGAATGAGATCTGCCAGTCTTTGTGCCTAACGAAGCCGAAAGTTTCTTCGACCACTTCGAGAGGGTTGCAGCTCTGAAGAGGTGGCCGAGGGCGGAGTGGGCGGAGCTGGTTCAAGGGAGGCTCACAGGTGAAGCTCGTGAAGCCTACACTATGCTCGACTTCCAAGAATGCACCAACTACGATGCGGTAAAAAGAGCTGTGCTCCATTCCTTCAAGCTCACGCCGGAGTGTTACAGAAAGAGGTTTAGGGAATGTAACCGTTCACCAGGCAAATCTTATGCGGAGACTGCGAGGGACATGGAAAGAAAGTTCCTTAAGTGGCTGGACTCTGAAGAAGCGGGGTCGGCCGAAGAGGTCAAGGAACTAATGGTCATGGAAAAGTTTATGTCCGTGCTCCCTCCTGAGATCAGGGTGAGGGTAAAGGAGGCGGACATAAAGAACCTGAGGGCCGCAGCCGACCGAGCCGACATGTTAGAGGAAGCAATACGCCCAAGCCGAGAGGGACAGCACCGATCACCCGTGTACTCCGGAAGCAGTAGGAATTATAGGAGGATGGATGGATGGAGGACAGAAGCGAGTTCTCCCAAGTCCCACCACTCGAGATGGGACGACAGAGGAACAAAAGGTGCTGTAGAGCCGACAGAGAAGAACCAAGCTGAAAGCTCAGGAGCTGTTATTGCAACGGAGGAAACGACAGGTGGGGCGAGGAAGACACAGGGAGCGACGGCCTCTGAAGGCAGTGCTAAGGCGAGCGGTGGCGGATGGTCTCCGCCGAGGGTCCGCTGCTACAACTGCGGAATAATCGGACACATCGCGCGGGAATGCAGACGCCCTAAGCAGCGGGGACACGTTGCTTTAGTGATGTTCGAGGACCAGAGGGCCGAGAGAGTGCGGGATGAACCCGTGCTGGATGGGGAGAAGAAAGTTCACCCATTCGTGTGTCAAGGAACCGTAAGGATGGGGGACGCAGACCCCATCCCAGTGAAGATGCTAAGAGACACTGGGGCTGATTTTACCCTGGTGAGTGAGACCCTGTTCCCCGAGGGTTACGAAAGTACCAGTGTGGGGGTGGCAAGCGTGACCACTGTGGGAGGCCCAGTGAGGATGCCCCTACACCAGGTAACTTTGGATTCCGATTATGGCTGCCAGACCCTAGTGGTGGGAGTCTGTACATCAATGCCCAAGATGGAGGCGCAGGTCATCTTGGGGAATGACGCGTGTGGAGGATATGTCCTTCCGAATCTTGTGAAAGGCGAAGAGTGCCTAGAACAATACAAGGAGACAGGTGGAGAGTTGAACGCCTGTGGGGGCGAGAAGGGAATCGCACCGGTGGCGATCCCAGTTTGTGCTGTGATGCCGAGACAGCGCGAGGAACCAGGAGGTTGGGGATCTGATGGGGCTGAGGAGACGTCCGACAGCCTGGGAATAGATCACCTCTTCGTAGGACCCGGAGAACGAGCGGAGGGCGAAGGTAGCCCGAATGGTGAGTTGCAGGTGACCCTCACCAGTTCTCTAGGGGTAGTCCGCACTCGTCTCGGAGAGTTGCAGCAGGAGGAGTTCCCCGAATTGATTTGTGAGGCCAAAGGAGGACGTGTGGGTCCTGAGAAGGCTTACTTTCCATTTATCTATGTTATATATGCCATGCTATCCATGCTGAGGGAACGATGGACACAAAGAGCGACCGTGGGAACGGTGAACGAATATGTCCAGAAGTTCAAAGAACGTCTCACCCTAGCGAAGGAACTGGCTGGGAAACACCTGAAGGAGGCGCAGCGTAAGATGTCGGAGTGGTACAACAGGAAAGCTGCGCAGAGGGATTTTCAGGTCGGATCCCAAGTGATGGTTTTGCGGCCAGGTAAAGGTAGGGTGACCGAGTCGCGGTTCAAGGGACCATACCAAGTGCTGCGACGGTTGGGTCCAGTGTCGTCCGAGATTGGGAAGCCGGACAGACCCCGAAAGAAACAGGTGTGTCACGTAGACCGCCTGAGACCTTTCTTCACTGTGGAAGGAAGAGCCGCCAGGCAGGACGGAACGATGTCCCGAGAACCCCAGCCGAAGACGGTTCTGTGTGTACAGGGGGACCGAGAACTCCCGGAGGAGGAAAAAAAGTGGTCCAGGGCGGACCGCACCCGTCTCACCAACACTGAGAGTCTGACAAGGATCAAGGTCAAGCACATCAAGGGGAAGGACAACGTAGTAGCGGATGCCCTATCCCGCATACACTAACCACACATGACTCTTATTTTAAGGGGAGGGGTATGTGACGGTGTTCCCCCCCTTATATTTCTCCCACGCCTGCAGTAAGAGTTATGTCTACTTTTCCCAAGCGTTCTCTACGTAGCAGGCATCAATTTGATATATGGGAGAGAGTGGAGTGTTCTCGGAGAGCCGAGAAATTTGTGAAATAGTAATATTTTGGCCTGTGGTATAGGCCCTTTAGGAAGCCAAGATGGCGCTGGCTTTCCTGATTCCCTGCCAAAACTGTGTGACGTCAGTGGCACTGGGAGCCAATGAAAACCTCCCGTGGCGAAAGTGACGTCACGAAGGAAGGGGGTCCGGGCAACGCGCTGCGCTGGCGCCAGCAGTCAGACACGACACGTCAAGGAGGTTGGAAGTGCGACGCTTGGTCCTGTCAGTTTGACCGTTGTTTCCCGCTCCCGTGGATTTACGCGTCACCTGAAGTCTGCCAGTACTCTGAGAGGTCTTCCCTAGTTCATGTGTTGAACCAGAGAGGGAATCGACGGTTATTGAGCAACAAGTGCTCCAGTCAGGTACTGTGCAAGTAGCAGTGAAGCCGTGCAGTGACGTATGTGACGTCTGTGGCAGTTCACGAGTTCGTGACGGCGTAGTGGCTGACAGAGCCACTGGGTAGCTGAGGAAGGAGAGGACTATTGGGGATTCCGGACGACTGCAGCTGAGACGTAGGCGGCAGCCGTTGTTGGGAGAAGTCGACGGCCAGGAGACCGACTCCAACTCTACCAGAAGTCGAGAAGGAGCACGGACCTGCAGAGAAGAGGGCACGGAGACGATGCGCTAAACGGTGGGACGACGAGTGGTTCCGGTAGGACACGACGACGTGTGTGTGGGGGCATTCCCGACACGAGGACCAGGAGCTACATCTCGACTCTCATCGGAGGATAGGTTGAAGTAGGTGTTTCTAGTTTCCCTCCCCATTCCCCTTTAGTTAGCTATGTTAGTCGGCTATATTATCTAGCCTGAGGATTTTATATGTCGTGAGCAAGTCTCACCCGTGTCACAGTAAGGCACCAGTTTGCCGTGTAGTACTATCAAGAGTACTTATAATACTTATGTTGATTGTTGGTGTGTACAGGCACCTGGAACAAGTGATAAATTTACTGTGTTTTGTATATCTTTCTACAGATTTTGATGTGAACATATAGTGATAAATTATATACAATATTATGCCAGTATTTGGAAGTTAGGCTACGTGCCCAGAAACTATTTATTTTCCATGTATCGATGTTTGATTTATATACATTATATATGTCTATGTTCATGCAGTGATTAATCATTTGTGAGTACAGTGAATTATTGCGTTATCGCCCACGAGAGAAAGTACTGAAAACTCCAGTGTTAATATTTCATAATATATCGTTGAATGAAGGGCAATGTAAAACCATTACAGTGAGACATTGTAGCATTGATTGTAGAAACGACTGTTTGAGCCCGAGTATAGTGTAACTAAGTAATACGTGCTATTTGTGCCAATATCGGGTGTGCGAGTTTCTAGTAATATTGGAGAACTTAAAGAAACAGTGCGCATGAATCTAGAAAACAAGCAATAAGCTTTCGCGCGGGGCCAGGCGATCAGCTGTTCTTGACACTTGACGAGGAGGGGAGGTGTTACCACTTAGTGAGTGCATACTATTCGTGGGAACTACCGGCCACAGCCAGGATCAGTTGATTTATTTATTTATTATTGTTTGGCTTTGTGACATCTTTCATGCATTTTAAGTAAAATACAAAATTATCTTTGTGTTTATATCATCCCCTCCATTGATCTTGTGGCTATATTATACTGAAAGCATAGAGTGATAAAAGTACATACCTGCCTGAACTCCTGATCTATTGAGTGTGACCTTGCCAAGGCTACTACTAATTCAACCAGTCCACTGAGGTGTTACTGGCCACCTAAAACACCAGTTGGCGACCTTGTGGTTAACTGTAGAGCCCGATTGTTGGGGAGGGCACATGGCAGACAAGTGAACGAGTCGTGTTCCCACTCCTTCTCAATCAGAGGCTGGTTGAGATTGACTGGGAGACTCTCCTGGCGTGCAGTGGCGGCGTGAGGATAGAGTGAAGACCCGCAGGGCTACGGTGAGTGACCTTGAGCATAACTATTGTTCACCGAGTAAAGGGATAAGAGTAAGTGTAAACCCCAACAATATATATATATATATATATATATATATTATTAAATATGACCGAAAAAGTAAGATTAATAATTCTAACACGAATTTTCTCAATCTTTCGTACATTATGCTTCACTGTTGGAGGTAAATCAAAAATCACTTCTCCAAAATTCATTTTTATTTCTAGTCTGACGCGACACGGGCGCGTTTCGTAAAACTTATTACATTTTCAAAGACTTCACAAATACACAACTGATTAGAACTTGCGTTTCCCTGATTTTATATCTACATTTGAGTGAGGTGGGAAGGGTGATGTGGCATTACATTTGAGTGAGGTGGGAAGGATGATGTGGCATTAACACAAGACAGAACACTAGAGGATATTAATAGGGTATTAAAAGTATCAACACAAGACAGAACAGAAACAATGGGTATTGAATAGAAGTGTTTGTAGAAAGCCTATTGGTCCATATTTCTTGATGCTTCTATATTGGAGCGGAGTCTTGAGGTGGGTAGAATATAGTTGTGCAATAATTGGCTGTTGATTGCTGGTGTTGACTTCTTGATGTGTAGTGCCTCGCAAACGTCAAGCCGCCTGCTATCGCTGTATCTATCGATGATTTCTGTGTTGTTTACTAGAATTTCTAGTATCATCGATAGATACAGCGATAGCAGGCGGCTTGACGTTTGCGAGGCACTACACATCAAGAAGTCAACACCAGCAATCAACAGCCAATTATTGCACAACTATATTCTACCCACCTCAAGACTCCGCTCCAATATAGAAGCATCAAGAAATATGGACCAATAGGCTTTCTACAAACACTTCTATTCAATACCCATTGTTTCTGTTCTGTCTTGTGTTGATACTTTTAATACCCTATTAATATCCTCTAGTGTTCTGTCTTGTGTTAATGCCACATCATCCTTCCCACCTCACTCAAATGTAATGCCACATCACCCTTCCCACCTCACTCAAATGTAGATATAAAATCAGGGAAACGCAAGTTCTAATCAGTTGTGTATTTGTGAAGTCTTTGAAAATGTAATAAGTTTTACGAAACGCGCCCGTGTCGCGTCAGACTAGAAATAAAAATGAATTTTGGAGAAGTGATTTTTGATTTACCTCCAACAGTGAAGCATAATGTACGAAAGATTGAGAAAATTCGTGTTAGAATTATTAATCTTACTTTTTCGGTCATATTTAATAATATATGTCTACAGGAAAGACTGCTACCAAAATATACTAATATATATATATATATATATATATATATATATATATATATATATATATATATATATATATGTCGTACCTAGTAGCCAGAACGCACTTCTCAGCCTACTATGCAAGGCCCGATTTGCCTAATAAGCCAAGTTTTCCTGAATTAACTTATTTTCTCTAATTTTTTTCTTATGAAATGATAAAGCTACCCATTTCATTATGTATGAGGTCAATTTTGTTTTATTGTAGTTAAAATTAACGTAGATATATCACCGAACTTAACCAACCCTACCTAACCTAACCTAACCTATCTTTATAGGTTAGGTTGGGTTAGGTAGCCGAAAAAGGTAGATGAGGTTAGGTTAGGTAGGTTAGGTAGTCGAAAAAACATTAATTCATGAAAACTTGGCTTATTAGGCAAATCGGGCCTTGCATAGTAGTCCGAGAAGTGCATTCTGGCTACTAGGTACGACATATATATATATATATATATATATATATATATATATATATATATATATATATATATATATATATATATATATATATAGATGCTTCTATATTGGAGCGGAGTCTTGAGGTGGGTAGAATATAGTTGTGCATTAATTGACTGTTGATTGCTGGTGTTGACTTCTTAATGTGCAGTGCCTCGCAAATGTCAAGCCGTCTGCTATCGCTGTATCTATTGATGATTTCTGTGTTGTTAGTAGGATTTCTCTGGCGATGGTTTGGTTGTGGGAAGAGATTATATGTTCCTTAATGGAGCCCTGTTGCTTATGCATCGTTAAACGCCTAGAAAGAGATGTTGTTGTCTTGCCTATATACTGGGTTTTTTTTTTGGAGCTTACAGTCCCCAAGTGGGCATTTGAAGTCATAGACGACGTTGGTCTCTTTTAAAGCGTTCTGCTTTGTGTCTGGAGTGTTTCTCATGAGTAGGCTGGCCGTTTTTCTGGTTTTATAGTAAATCGTCAGTTGTATCCTCTGATTTTTGTCTGTAGGGATAACGTTTCTATTAACAATATCTTTCAGGACCCTTTCCTACGTTTTATGAGCTGTGGAAAAGAAGTTCCTGTAAAATAGTCTAATAGGGGGTATAGGTGTTGTGTTAGTTGTCTCTTCAGAGGTTGCATGGCGTTTCACTTTCCTTCTTATGATGTCTTCGACGAAACCATTGGAGAAGCCGTTGTTGACTAGGACCTGCCTTACCCTACAGAGTTCTTCGTCGACTTGCTTCCATTCTGAGCTGTGGCTGAGAGCACGGTCGACATATGCGTTAAACACACTCCTCTTGTACCTGTCTGGGCAGTCGCTGTTGGCATTTAGGCACATTCCTATGTTCGTTTCCTTAGTGTAGACTGCAGTGTGGAAACCTCCGCTCTTTTCCATGACTGTTACATCAAGAAAGGGCAGCTTCCCATCCTTGTCCATCTCGTAAGTGAAACGCAGCACGGAACTCTGCTCAAATGCCTCCTTCAGCTCCTGCAGATGTCTGACATCAGGTACCTGTGTAAAAATGTCGTCAACATACCTGCAGTATATGGCCGGTTTCAAGTTCATGTCGACTAAGACTTTTTGCTCGATGGTACCCATGTAGAAGTTTGCAAACAGGACACCTAGGGGAGAACCCATGGCGACCCCATCTACTTGCTTATACATGTGCCCATCCGGGCTCAAGAAGGGTGCCTCTTTAGTACAAGCTTGGAGTAGTTTCCTCAGAATATTTTCTGGTATGTCAAGAGGAGTACAGGCTGGATCACGATACACTCTGTCGGCTATCATCCCGATTGTCTCGTCCACAGGTACGTTGGTAAACAGCGATTCTACGTCCAACGAGGCTCTTATTCCTGTGGCCCGTGTGCCCCGCAGTAAGTCAACAAATTCCTTTGGAGATTTCAGGCTCAAGGCGCAAGGAACATAAGGAGTCAGCAGGCCGTTGAGTCGCTTCACCAGTCTGTACGTGGGTGTGGGTATCTGGCTAATGATTGGCCGAGGTGGGTTTCCAGGCTTGTGTGTCTTGACATTTCCATACGCATATCCGGGTTTATATTCCCCAATAATCTTTGGCAGGTGGGGTCCGGATTTCTTGGCGTTCACAGTTTCGATCAGTTTGTTGACCTTTGCTTTCAATTCGGCTGTAGTGTCCTTCGTTACCCTTTGGAACTTAGTTTGGTCAGAGAGTATGATGTTCATTTTCGCCAGATATTCGTCTTTTTTAAGAATGACATATATGAAGTCTGCAAAGGAATTTGTAACTGTAACTCACTTGGGGACTGTAAGCTCAAAAAAAAAAAAAAAAAAAAAAAAAAAACAGTATATAGGCAAGACAACAACATCTCTTTCTAGGCGTTTAACGATGCATAAGCAACAGGGCTCCATTAAGGAACATATAATCTCTTCCCACAACCAAACCATCGCCAGAGAAATCCTAGTAAACAACACAGAAATCATCGATAGATACAGTGATAGCAGACGGCTTGATGTTTGCGAGGCACTGCACATTAAGAAGTCAACACCAGCAATCAACAGTCAATTAATGCACAACTATATTCTACCCACCTCAAGACTCCGCTCCAATATAGAAGCATCAAGAAATATGGACCAATAGGCTTTCTACAATCACTTCCATTTCAATACCCATTGTTTCGTGTTCTGTCTTGTGTTGATGAAATTAATACCCTATTAAATACCACCTCACCCCATCCACCTCACTCAAATGTAGATATAAACAAATCGGAGATATGTAAGTTCTATTCAGTTGTGTATGTGTAATGGGCATCTTATGTCTCGACAATTACATCCGAAACCCCTCTGGCCCAGATCTGGAAGCGTATCCGCAAGATAGCGGGTAAGTTCGTTCCCGATGTTTCACCGGTCCTTCACCTCCATGATACTCTTGTGGCGGACCCGTTGCAGGTCGCTTCCGAACTGGGTTCCCACTTTTCTTCTGTTAGCTCTGGTCTTCATCTTCCCCAATCTTTCCTTCTTCGTAAACCTGTCCTTGAGTCTCGTCCTTTAGATTTCTGCACTCATCTTCAGCTTCCCTATAATGATCCCTTCTCTCTCTCTGAACTTCGTTCTGCCCTGGCCCTCTGCGGTTCTACGGCGGCGGGCTCCGATGGTATTCATTATGAGATGCTTCGCCATCTCCCTCCGAGCACGTCTCAGTATTTACTGAGTCTGTATAATCGGATCTGGGAGTCGTCGTCAGTCCCTGAGGACTGGCTCGATGCCGTTGTCCTCCCTGTTCGCAAACCGGGGTCTCTGGGTACTTCCCCTAAGGACTTTCGCCCTATTGCTCTCACAAGTTGTGTCTGCAAACTCTTTGAACGTATGGTTAACGTTCGTCTGATGTGGTTCCTGGAACACCATCACCTCCTCTCCCCTTCTCAATTTGGTTTCCGCAAGTGCCGCAGCACGACAGATGTCCTGGTGAACTTGGAGGTCTATATTCGTACTGCTTTTGCTGCGAAGACCTCCGTTGTTGCCGTCCTTTTTGACCTAGAAAAGGCTTACGACACCACTTGGCGTTATCATATCCTATCTCAACTTCATTCTTTTGGCCTTCGTGGTCATCTCCCTCTCTTTCTCCGCAGCTTCCTCTCTCGTCGTTCCTTTCGGGTGCGCCTTGGTACCGCTCTCTCTCCCTCTTTTCAGCAATACGAAGGTGTGCCCCAGGGTAGTGTTCTGAGCACTACTCTTTTTCTGGTTGCCCTCAATGGTCTTCTTTCCTCTCTTCCTTCTGGTGTCTTCTCCGCTCTCTATGTCGATGATCTTACCCTTTGTTGTCAGGGTGATGATTCGCCTCTCCTTCAACGCCGGCTTCAACTTGCGATTGATGCCGTGTCGTCTTGGGCCACAGGTCATGGCTTCAAGTTCTCTACTTCTAAGACTTGTGCCATGACTTTTACGCGGAAACGGGTTGTTCTTCGTCCCTCTTTGTCACTTTATGGTCATCCCCTTGAATACAAAGATTCCGCGAAGCTTTTGGGGTTATTCCTTGACACTCGTTTGTCTTGGTCTTCCCATATCTCTTACCTCCGTGTTGAGTGCTCTAAGTCCCTTACCCTCCTTCGGGTCTTGTCCCGTACTTCTTGGGGGGCAGATAGGCGCACTCTCCTTGCTTTACATTCCTCTCTCGTCCTGTCTAAGCTCGATTATGGTTGCCCTGCTTACTCGTCTGCTTCTCCTTCTACTCTTCGCCGTCTTGATGCTTTGCACCATACTGGGTTGCGCCTCAGTTCTGGTGCCTTTCGTTCGACTCCCGTCCTTAGCTTGTATGTTGACACTGGCTTCCTGTCTCTCCAGGACCGCCGTGATCGCTACTGTCTTCGCTATCTTGCGCGGTCCTTGCAACATCCTTCCTCTCGCCTCTGTCGTGCTTTAACTTTTACCCCTCCTGCGGTTCCTGTTCCTCTTCACCACCTCCCTCTTTCTGTCCGGTTATCTCGCCTACAGGATTCTCTTTCCGTTCGTATTTCTGATGTTTCTCCTCGTGTTGTTCCTTCTTTGCCCCCGTGGAGGGTCCCTCTTCCGCGGTTTTGTACATCCTTGACTCGTATCACTAAAGCTTTTACCCCTCCTACAGTTCTAAAACGCCTTTTCCTCGAGCACTTTTCTTCTCACTCCCGCTCCGTTTCTGTCTTCACCGATGGGTCTAAGTCAGCGGACGGTGTTGGCTACTCTGTTGTTTTTCCTGATCGCACTTATATGTGTCGCTTGCCTCCGGAGACTAGCATCTTTACAGCGGAACTTTATGCTATTCTCTATGCTCTTCGTCTCCTGCTTTCTCGTTGTCAGTCTTCCTTTGTGGTTGTTGTTGACTCTCGTAATGCCCTCATGGCTCTCGGGTGCTTTAATCCAGTTCATCCGGTAGTTGTCGAGATCCAGCAATGGCTGTTTCTCGTTCACAGTAAATTTAAGTCGGTTGAGTTTTGTTGGGTTCCCAGCCATATTGGCGTGTCTTTAAATGAGCGTGCGGATGCTGCCGCTAAGGAAGCTGTCCGCTCTTGTCCCATCTCTCGTAAAGGCATTCCGTATTCCGACTTTTACCCGGTTATCCATTCCTCAGTCCTTACCCGTTGGCAGGCTTCTTGGTTGTCTGTTACTGGTAACAAGCTACGTACTCTTAAATGTTGTGTTTCCTCGTGGCCGTCCTCCTTCCACCGTAACCGGCGGTGGGAAACAGCTCTGGCGAGGTTGCGTCTTGGCCATACTCGCTTAACCCATGGTCACTTGATGGAGCGCCGCCCTGCTCCTTATTGTCCTAGTTGCATTGTCCCTCTTACGGTCGTGCATGTCCTTCTTGAATGTCCTGACTTCCAGGACGAGCGTGTGTCTTGCTTTCCGACCGCCCCTCGCTGTCACCTGTCCCTCGATAGAATTCTTGGTGACTCGGATACTTTTGATATCGTTCGCCTTATGCGTTTTTGTTCTCGTATTGGCATCCTTGGTGATATTTAGCGCCCTCTGATTATTTTGCGTATTTGATGGTGCTACATAGCCTTCCCGGTTTGGTGCCTTCTTTTGATAATTACTTACTTGTGTATGTGTAAAGTCTTTGAAAATGTAATAAGTTTTACGAAACGCGCTCAAGTGTCGCGTCAGACTAGAAATAAAAATGAATTTTGGAGAATTGATTTTTGAATTACCTCCAACAGTGAAAAGAAATGTACGAAAGATTGAGAAAATTAGTGTTAGAATTATTAATCTTACTTTTTCGGTCATATATAATAATATATATATATATATATATATATATATATATATATATATATATATATATATATATATATATATATATATATGTATATATATATATATATATATATATATATATATATATATATATATATAGAGAGAGAGAGAGAGAGAGAGAGAGAGAGAGAGAGCCGGTCGGCCGAGCGGACAGCACGCTGGACTTGTGGTCCTGTGGTCCTGGGTTCGATCCCAGGCGCCGGCGAGAAACAATGGGCAGAGTTTCTTTCACCCTGATTCAGCCCCTGTTACCTAGCAGTAAATAGGTACCTGGGAGTTAGTCAGCTGTCACAGCTGCTTCCTGGGGGTGGAGGCCTGGTCGAGGACCGGGCCGCGGGGACACTAAAACCCCGAAATCATCTCAAGATAACCTCAAGATGTATGTAGAACACAGAGCATGAGCCAGACAGGGGCAGAGTAAGACAGACAGGAACAATATAGAGACACAGAGCGACACATTAGACCTAGACAGATAGACATACAGAATGAGAGAGAGACAAATAGACAGACGGATAGAATAAGACACTCACAAAGAATCAGACACAGAAATGGGGAGAGAGAGAGAGAGAGAGAGAGGGGGGGGCAGAGGGAGAGACAGAGGAAAATAAGCAGAGAGAGGTTGTGGAGGCAGACTCCATGCACAGTTTATCAAACAAAGGATTTTGACAAACTGTTTACTTGCAAATGTGCTGCATCAGATTAAGCAAAAAATACAACAAAAAAAGAAATCTCCTCCGAGGCAACAGCCCCCATAATTGCAACAAGAGGCGGAAACCGAATATAATTAAAATAAATAAAACTAAGACACAACCTGCAGATCTGAGAATAATAGAAGTGAAGACGTTTCGGTCCACTGTTCATCAGTATTAAGTCCATATGAACCCATCCCTGCCCTTGTGTGGCAGTGCACAGTAGAAAGTTGTTTTTACATATTCAGACATTAAAACATTGATTGTAACCATGATATATATGTGCTTCAGCCTACAGTTTAAACCTATTGTCTTGTGTATGACCCTATATCCTGTGTGACAGTGAATACCAGCATTATTCTTACTTTAATACGACTTAATTGAAATCCTTAGATTAGGCAAAAATTTTAATTAATTTTGTCAATAAAGACGTTAATAATAATAAATATTTAGTACTTGATAATGATTCAGGATGGACCTAAAATTTGTCAATTCCGTAATTTTCAGAGTTGTGCATTGATGTTGAATTTTTAGGCACGGTATTGTGCTCTTTTTGTCTGCATAATAACAATATTTTTTTATTTTCTTGTGTTTGAATGGTTTATTAACCAAACAGACGCCATGACTAACGGTTTTGGCGGGAAAAAAGGCCGCCTACGTCATGTGAAGCTCTTGAACCGTTATATTCTAATATTTAGTTTTTACTCTACATTTTCCACTGACGATTAAAATACTGCAGAGCAAGAAGAATAACTGAATTGTATGAAGTGTAGTGAAGTTCTTAAATTAGAAACTTTTGATGTATAACTTTAATCTAAAAATAGTTAAGTATGTGTTAGTGGATTTGCAACAATGTAAGAACACCAATGTTGTGTACTCTCACAAACCCAATATACTTATAAATATTCGTACAGAGTACCATTGGAGAACCCATGTACCACACACTGTATGAAACCTTCGCTGTGGTGAATGAAATATATGACAAAGGCTTCCACTTCCACTCTGCTGTGGCAGCCATGTGGGGGGACCTCGCTGTGGTGCTCTCGGAGTCTAAAGTATGCCTTAAAACCTTTTGTACGATTTTCTTTACAGTCTTATGATTATAATACAGATTTAATTTGAAATTATAATATATGATAATTTCTCATTACTCAAGGCTATGTGAACGTTCTCTTCTTGGACACCTCAGGTGCTCCCGTTTTCTTTGGTCTCATACGCGGCCTTTATCAAGAGAGCCCAGGACCATATCGCCCAGCGCTATGGGGATCTTATCCGTTCGCAAAATATTACGCTAAGTATGGAAATGAAGTTATTTGTCCAACTCGTCCTCTTAAAAATAACGTCGCTTTTCACTCATATGTGCGCAATGGCCAAAAATGGACGTAATTTGAAATGAAATCGGTTCACGCAAGTGATGTACTGTCCCTTTTTCTGTTTGTCCTCGGCCTTACTGGGAAAAGTTAGGAGAGGAAACATTCAATTAATTTTTTCATAACGTTTTGAAAGTTTAGGAGAATTTCCTAAATTTCCTCCTAACTTACCAGAGGACCCTAAACTTACTGTTTTGGAAAAAATAATCCCAAATTCATTTTCATTTTTTTCATTTTAAAATTATGAAAATTTTCGGCCATATGGGTAAACGGCCAAATTCAGACATAATTTGTAAGAGGACAGGTTGTTGTGTTTGTTTATGTTTCGCATCTTAAGCATCACTTTAACATGCAAGGGTGAAGAACCTTTTCTGTTTGTTTCATTAAACTGTGTATACTCTTTCTTGCTGATGTTCTTTGTTCAGTCAGGTGTGGGTGGTGGTCTTGATGGGGGTCAGGTGTGGGTGGTGGTCTTGACGGGGGTCAGGTGTGGGTGGTGGTCTTGATGGGAGTCAGGTGTGGGTGGTGGTCTTGACGGGGGTCAGGTGTGGGTGGTGGTCTTGATGGGAGTCAGGTGTGGGTGGTGGTCTTGATGGGGGTCAGGTGTGGGTGGTGGTCTTGATGGGGGTCAGGTGTGGGTGGTGGTATTGATGGGGGTCAGGTGTGGGTGGTGGTGTTGACGGGGGTCAGGTGTGGGTGGTGGTGTTGATGGGGGTCAGGTGTGGGTGGTGGTGTTGACGGGGGTCAGGTGTGAGTGGTGGTGTTGACGGGGGTCAGGTGTGGGTGGTGGTGTTGACGGGGGTCAGGTGTGGGTGGTGGTGTTGACGGGGGTCAGGTGTGGGTGGTGGTGTTGACGGGGGTCAGGTGTGGGTGGTGGTGTTGACGGGGTCAGGTGTGGGTGGTGGTGTTGACGGGGGTCAGGTGTGGGTGGTGGTGTTGACGGGGGTCAGGTGTGGGTGGTGGTGTTGACGGGGGTCAGGTGTGGGTGGTGGTGTTGACGGGGGTCAGGTGTGGGTGGTGGTGTTGACGGGGGTCAGGTGTGGGTGGTGGTCTTGACGGGGGTCAGGTGTGGGTGGTGGTGTTGACGGGGTCAGGTGTGGGTGGTGGTGTTGACGGGGGTCAGGTGTGGGTGGTGGTGTTGACGGGGGGTCAGGTGTTGGTGGTGGTCTTGATGGGGGTCAGGTGTGGGTGGTGGTGTTGACGGGGGTCAGGTGTGGGTGGTGGTGTGGACGGGGGGTCAGGTGTGGGTGGTGGTGTTGACGGGGGGTCAGGTGTGGGTGGTGGTGTTGACGGGGGGTCAGGTGTGGGTGGTGGTGTTGACGGGGGGTCAGGTGTGGGTGGTAGTGTTGACGGGGGTCAGGTGTGGGTGGTGGTGTTGACGGGGGTCAGGTGTGGGTGGTGGTGTTGACGGGGGTCAGGTGTGGGTGGTGGTGTTGACGAGGGTCAGGTGTGGGTGGTGGTGTTGACGGGGGGGTCAGGTGTAGGTGGTGGTGTTGACGGGGGTCAGGTGTGGGTGGTGGTGTTGACGGGGGTCAGGTGTGGGTGGTGGTGTTGATGGGGGTCAGGTGTGGGTGGTGGTCTTGACGGGGGTCAGGTGTGGGTGGTGGTGTTGACGGGGGTCAGGTGTGGGTGGTGGTGTTGACGGGGGTCAGGTGTGGGTGGTGGTCTTGACGGGGGTCAGGTGTGGGTGGTGGTCTTGACGGGGGTCAGGTGTGGGTGGTGGTGTTGACGGGGGTCAGGTGTGGGTGGTGGTGTTGACGGGGGTCAGGTGTGGGTGGTGGTCTTGACGGGGGTCAGGTGTGGGTGGTGGTGTTGACGGGGTCAGGTGTGGGTGGTGGTGTTGACGGGGGTCAGGTGTGGGTGGTGGTGTTGACGGGGGGTCAGGTGTGGGTGGTGGTGTTGACGGGGGTCAGGTGTGGGTGGTGGTGTTGACGGGGGTCAGGTGTGGGTGGTGGTGTTGACGGGGGTCAGGTGTGGGTGGTGGTGTTGACGGGGGTCAGGTGTGGGTGGTGGTGTTGACGGGGGTCAGGTGTGGGTGGTGGTGTTGACGGGGGTCAGGTGTGGGTGGTGGTGTTGACGGGGGTCAGGTGTGGGTGGTGGTGTTGACGGGGGTCAGGTGTGGGTGGTGGTGTTGACGGGGGTCAGGTGTGGGTGGTGGTGTTGACGGGGGTCAGGTGTGGGTGGTGGTGTTGACGGGGGTCAGGTGTGGGTGGTGGTGTTGACGGGGGTCAGGTGTGGGTGGTGGTGTTGACGGGGGTCAGGTGTGGGTGGTGGTCTTGACGGGGTCAGGTGTGGGTGGTGGTGTTGACGGGGGTCAGGTGTGGGTGGTGGTCTTGACGGGGGTCAGGTGTGGGTGGTGGTGTTGACGGGGGTCAGGTGTGGGTGGTGGTGTTGACGGGGGGTCAGGTGTAGGTGGTGGTGTTGACGGGGGTCAGGTGTGGGTGGTGGTGTTGACGGGGGGTCAGGTGTAGGTGGTGGTGTTGACGGGGGTCAGGTGTGGGTGGTGGTGTTGACGGGGGGTCAGGTGTAGGTGGTGGTGTTGACGGGGGTCAGGTGTGGGTGGTGGTGTTGACGGGGGTCAGGTGTGGGTGGTGGTGTTGACGGGGGTCAGGTGTGGGTGGTGGTGTTGACGGGGGTCAGGTGTGGGTGGTGGTGTTGACGGGGGTCAGGTGTGGGTGGTGGTGTTGACGGGGGTCAGGTGTGGGTGGTGGTGTTGACGGGGGTCAGGTGTGGGTGGTGGTGTTGACGGGGGTCAGGTGTGGGTGGTGGTGTTGACGGGGTCAGGTGTGGGTGGTGGTGTTGACGGGGGTCAGGTGTGGGTGGTGGTGTTGACGGGGGGTCAGGTGTGGGTGGTGGTCTTGACGGGGGTCAGGTGTGGGTGGTGGTGTTGACGGGGGTCAGGTGTGGGTGGTGGTGTTGACGGGGGGTCAGGTGTGGGTGGTGGTGTTGACGGGGGTCAGGTGTGGGTGGTGGTGTTGACGGGGGTCAGGTGTGGGTGGTGGTGTTGACGGGGGTCAGGTGTGGGTGGTAGGTGTTGACGGGGGTCAGGTGTGGGTGGTGGTGTTGACGGGGGTCAGGTGTGGGTGGTGGTGTTGACGGGGGTCAGGTGTGGGTGGTGGTGTTGACGGGGGTCAGGTGTGGGTGGTGGTGTTGACGGGGGTCAGGTGTAGGGTGGTGGTGTTGACGGGGGTCAGGTGTGGGTGGTGGTGTTGACGGGGGTCAAGTGTGGGTGGTGGTGTTGACGGGGGTCAGGTGTGGGTGGTGGTGTTGACGGGGGTCAGGTGTGGGTGGTGGTGTTGACGGGGGTCAGGTGTGGGTGGTGGTGTTGACGGGGGTCAGGTGTGGGTGGTGGTGTTGACGGGGGTCAGGTGTGGGTGGTGGTCTTGACGGGGGTCAGGTGTGGGTGGTGGTGTTGACGGGGGTCAGGTGTGGGTGGTGGTGTTGACGGGGGTCAGGTGTGGGTGGTGGTGTTGACGGGGGTCAGGTGTGGGTGGTGGTCTTGACGGGGGTCAGGTGTGGGTGGTGGTCTTGACGGGGGTCAGGTGTGGGTGGTGGTGTTGACGGGGGTCAGGTGTGGGTGGTGGTGTTGACGGGGGGGTCAGGTGTAGGTGGTGGTGTTGACGGGGGTCAGGTGTGGGTGGTGGTGTTGACGGGCGGGTCAGGTGTAGGTGGTGGTGTTGACGGGGGTCAGGTGTGGGTGGTGGTGTTGACGGGGGTCAGGTGTGGGTGGTGGTGTTGACGGGGGTCAGGTGTGGGTGGTGGTGTTGACGGGGGTCAGGTGTGGGTGGTGGTGTTGACGGGGGTCAGGTGTGGGTGGTGGTGTTGACGGGGGTCAGGTGTGGGTGGTGGTGTTGACGGGGGTCAGGTGTGGGTGGTGGTGTTGACGGGGGTCAGGTGTGGGTGGTGGTCTTGACGGGGGTCAGGTGTGGGTGGTGGTGTTGACGGGGGTCAGGTGTGGGTGGTGGTGTTGACGGGGGTCAGGTGTGGGTGGTGGTGTTGACGGGGGTCAGGTGTGGGTGGTGGTCTTGACGGGGGTCAGGTGTGGGTGGTGGTGTTGACGGGGTCAGGTGTTGGTGGTGGTGTTGACGGGGGTCAGGTGTGGGTGGTGGTGTTGACGGGGGGTCAGGTGTGGGTGGTGGTGTTGACGGGGGTCAGGTGTGGGTGGTGGTGTTGACGGGGGTCAGGTGTGGGTGGTGGTGTTGACGGGGGTCAGGTGTGGGTGGTGGTGTTGACGGGGGTCAGGTGTGGGTGGTGGTGTTGACGGGGGTCAGGTGTGGGTGGTGGTGTTGACGGGGGTCAGGTGTGGGTGGTGGTCTTGACGGGGGTCAGGTGTGGGTGGTGGTGTTGACGGGGGTCAGGTGTGGGTGGTGGTGTTGACGGGGGTCAGGTGTGGGTGGTGGTCTTGACGGGGGTCAGGTGTGGGTGGTGGTCTTGACGGGGTCAGGTGTGGGTGGTGGTGTTGACGGGGGTCAGGTGTGGGTGGTGGTGTTGACGGGGGTCAGGTGTGGGTGGTGGTGTTGACGGGGGTCAGGTGTGGGTGGTGGTGTTGACGGGGGGTCAGGTGTAGGTGGTGGTGTTGACGGGGGTCAGGTGTGGGTGGTGGTGTTGACGGGGGGGTCAGGTGTAGGTGGTGGTGTTGACGGGGGTCAGGTGTGGGTGGTGGTGTTGACGGGGGTCAGGTGTGGGTGGTGGTGTTGACGGGGGGTCAGGTGTGGGTGGTGGTGTTGACGGGGGGGTCAGGTGTAGGTGGTGGTCTATACGGTGGTCAGGTGTGGGTGGTGGTGTTGACGGGGGTCAGGTGTGGGTGGTAGTGTTGACGGGGGTCAGGTGTGGGTGGTGGTGTTGACGGGGGGGTCAGGTGTGGGTGGTGGTGTTGACGGGGGGTCAGGTGTGGGTGGTAGTGTTGACTGGGGGTCAGGTGTGGGTGATGTAAGTGAGATACTGTGGTTATGCCCAGTTAATGTAGCATAAAACAATAAAGCCGCGTTTAAACTTCAATGTGAATATGGGGAAACAGGAGTAAAGTAAAAAATGATAAGTTAAAACAAAAGTTAATTTAATTAAACAATAAATTACTTTAACACTCACAATACAACTGTCTTTCTACACATAATGTTTTTTTATTTTATTTTTTTTATATTAAAACTAATTACAACTTCAGAGACCTGACACTGAAAGTAAAGTATGATATGGAAAGAGCTAAAATATATATATTGTACCAACGCCTCAACTCTTACTGAACTGCAGGAACAATTAACAAAGAAAGAGAGGCGTTACTCCAGACAATCGCCAGAGTTGACTGACTTGAGGAAGCTCGCCCAACCTGACACTGACTAGGTTGACTATCTGGAGGGTAGGTGGCGTGATCATAAACTGCTGGCTCGGTTATTATACAGTGAGTCCTCACAAGGGCTAGTGCTGGAATGCCACAAATGAACGAACACACTGTTGTGTTACACAATATGATGCACTTTTATTATACAATATACACATGGGCTATTTACATGAATTCCTGAATGGACGTAGTGTTATTGATGACTGTTTAAGAGAAGCCAGTGCCCGAATATTGAGCGTAATTATGTGACAATATATTGAGTAACACGGTTCTTTATTAAGCAAGGAGTTCCATACGTGGCTTTAATAATGAGTTCTTGAATTTCAGAGTACTTTACTGATGCTGGACAGACGTTCAATACGAGTGTTTTTATCTTCAATAAGGCGCTGGAATCTCTAGACCTGAAAAGGTTAGTGATACTAGATATAGGCATATTTCAAATATATGTAATGCCTCTGTGTGTGTGTGTGTGTGTGTATTCGTTGGACAAAAATGATCGTCTGACGATCATTGATGTGATTACAGCTTGGGGATGATCCTGCAACCCGCAGCCCGTCCTCCAAAGATGGGGAGGTAAATGTACACCGCCTCATAAGTGCAATTATGTACTATGTATGACAGTCAAGAATTGTACTTATTTACACTTAGTACTAAATCGTACTGTCAAATATATTGTGAATATTTGAGTTTACCTAAAAGGCTGAATAGAAACCCACGACCTAACCTCACCATCTTAGTTTGTGAAGATAAGCATTTTATTGCTTCTTAATTACAACTATTACTTAACCTATAGCTATATTGATATTACAGTTTTATAAAACAAATAAATCAAAACTAAAATATTTCGATAAATTGTAAAGTAACTCAGGATATTTTCAAATTTTGTATAAAATCTCTATTGTTTATTAAAAGTGAAAAAGAAATTCTTAATATTTAAAACATGTGTATAGCAATTTAACTTTAAAACTTCACCTTAAAATTTTAAGTGTCCTAACAGAAAACGAGAAGAATTAAATCGGGGGAGGGGGTTGCGTAAATGTAACAGCCCCATAAGTGCAATTATGTACTATGTATAACAGTCAGGAAATGTACTTACATACTTAGTATTAAAACGTACTGTCAAATCAGAGGATGGGTTGGCAACCCGTCCTCGACTCAAGTCCATTAGATCCAGCAGTCGACCCCACAGACTCATTCATAAATTTTTACACGCTGTTCATTGAAAAGAGGAATTTTCTCATATATAATTATTATTATAATATATTAGCATATTATGCATATATAGGCATAGGTTAGGTGTTTAGGGTCTGTTGGCATTTATATGTAGTTGTAGTGCGTGGGAGAAGCATTTATAGCATTATGGTTCGAACAAAATTTGTCAGTGAAGCACTTGTTCTGGAAGTGTTCGAACGAAATCAGGTGTCAGTCGTGTGTAAACCGTCTTTCATTCATAAACAGGGCGTTTGGCAGCTGCATGGAATCACTTTTGGGTCTTTTGAGGACGGGATGGATCCTGGACGGCATAGGTTCGAATCCTGGTTGGGTCATTAGATCTTGTACTGATTAACGGTTCACATATGTAATACAGACTTTGTCATTATATATATATATATATATATATATATATATATATATATATATATATATATATATATATATATATATATATATATATATATATATATATATATATATATATATATATATATATATATATATATATATGATTGAAAAAAAGAATGTAGGTATTCGGCAGTCCTCCCAATGGCTGGTGTCAATGCCAATCACATTTACAAAAAAAAAAAAGTTGGCTGTGTTGCTGTTGCCTCCTGTGGTAAAGTAAGGGAAAAACACGCAAAACAAATCATATAAACAATGAAACTTTAATTAACTTGAAACCAAATATGAACAAAGATAATCCCTTGACTATGTACAGTGCAAATAACAAGATTACAAAGTCAAAAAATAATATAAAATAAAACAGTGGTTACGTTACTCTACAATGAATAAGACAAAAAAATGAATTAAAAGGTGCTGAGAATATTGGCTGGGTGAAAACATACACTATTACACAGAGCGCATATTAGAAAGATGTGTCAGCTTTGAGAGCACAGAATATTCTAAATCCAATGGCTCGTGCACGCTTAGTCATCGGCTATGCAGATGACACTGAAATTGAGTGCAGACGACGATTCACCAATGGGACGCGTGCTGGCTGGAAGTGGTGGTTTGGTGATCGACGAAAGTGGAGTGGCGACAGCGAGGGGGGGGGGGGAGGTGGAGAGCGAGTGTAGGGTACGTATAGGCCTTGTAGAAACGTATTCAACTAAATATGTACTACTTTTGATTGTAGTATCTAGATGTTGTAGATGGACTGAAGTAACATGATGATAGGAAAGAGCAAGCCAAATGTCTCTTGAAGGTGATTATCGTAACAATATATATATATATATATATATATATATATATATATACATATATATATATATATATATATATATATATATATATATATATATATATATATATATATATATATATATATTATTAAATATGACCGAAAAAGTAAGATTAATAATTCTAACACGAATTTTCTCAATCTTTCGTACATTACGCTTCACTGTTGGAGGTAAATCAAAAATCACTTCTCCAAAATTCATTTTTATTTCTAGTCTGACGCGACACGGGCGCGTTTCGTAAAACTTATTACATTTTCAAAGACTTCACAAATACACAACTGATTAGAACGTATCTCTGATTTTATATCTACGTTTGAGTGAGGTGGGAAGGGTGATGTGGCATTAACACAAGACAGAACAGGAGGGGATATTAATAGGGTATTAAAAGTATCAACACAAGACAGAACAGAAACAATGGGTATTGAATAGAAGTGTTTGTAGAAAGCCTATTGGTCCATATTTCTTGATGCTTCTATATTGGAGCGGAGTCTTGAGGTGGGTAGAATATAGTTGTAGAATATATCCCCTCCTGTTCTGTCTTGTGTTAATGCCACATCACCCTTCCCACCTCACTCAAACGTAGATATAAAATCAGAGATACGTTCTAATCAGTTGTGTATTTGTGAAGTCTTTGAAAATGTAATAAGTTTTACGAAACGTGCCCGTGTCGCGTCAGACTAGAAATAAAAATGAATTTTGGAGAAGTGATTTTTGATTTACCTCCAACAGTGAAGCGTAATGTACGAAAGATTGAGAAAATTCGTGTTAGAATTATTAATCTTACTTTTTCGGTCATATTTAATAATATATGTCTACAGGAAAGACTGCTACCAAAATATACTAATATTAAAGTGCACGACCCAGCAGCAAGGAATCAAGCCTTCACGATAAAATATCGCCAGGATCTGATTCGTGATCAGATATACAAGGCAGAGAATGAAATCAAAGACAACAAAACGCAACTACTTCATGCTACAAACGAGTGGAGAAATAGCAACATCGACCATAGTATCCGTACCCGCATTGAACAACACCTCGACATCCTCACAGACCAACATCACCTCAGCACTGAAACAAGGATTATCAAGAAACTAACAACATTATATGGAGGACCTATGGCAATTCCACGACCAAGAGATGGCTTCCTGAACCTTGCAGGAATTAACCTCACTGAGGACCAAGTCACTCTCCTAAATCTGGGCATAAACTGTCATGTTATGTCCAGACCGAGTGAAATGGCCCGGAAAGTAGAGTTGGAAATTCTGTTGGACGACATATTCGACCTCGAGACACAAAAGAAGGTCACTACCAAAGATACCTTACAAGCAGAACTTATTGCAGAAGGAGGAAAGAATCGAGGCAACTACAGAAGCACCATACTGTCCCCCGAGCTTAAAGCGGCAGCTAAAAGCCTTCGTGAGAACAAGGAGATAGTTGTCAGGAGAGGTGACAAGTCGCCAATATATGTCATTCTTAAAAAAGACGAATATCTGGCGAAAATGAACATCATACTCTCTGACCAAACTAAGTTCCAAAGGGTAACGAAGGACACTACAGCCGAATTAAAAGCAAAGGTCAACAAACTGATCGAAACTGTAAACGCCAAGAAATCCGGACTCCACCTGCCAAAGATCATTGGGGAATATAAACCTGGATATGCGTATGGAAATGTCAAGACGCACAAGCCTGGAAACCCACTTCGGCCAATCATTAGCCAGATACCCACACCCACGTACAGACTGGCAAAGCGACTCAACGGCCTGCTGACTCCTTATGTTCCTTGCGCCTTCAGCCTGAAGTCTCCAAAGGAATTTGTGGACTTACTGCGGGGCACACGGGCCACAGGGATAAGAGCCTCGTTGGACGTAGAATCGCTGTTTACCAACGTACCTGTGGACGAGACAATCGGAATGATAGCCGACAGAGTGTATCGTGATCCAGCCTGTACTCCTCTTGACATGCCAGAAAGTATTCTGAGGAAACTACTCCAAGCTTGTACTAAAGAGGCACCCTTCTTGAGCCCGGATGGGCACATGTATAAGCAAGTAGATGGGGTCGCCATGGGTTCTCCCCTAGGTGTCCTGTTTGCAAACTTCTACATGGGTACCATCGAGCAAAAAGTCTTAGTCGACATGAACTTGAAACCGGCCATATACTGCAGGTATGTTGACGACATTTTTACACAGGTACCTGATGTCAGACATCTGCAGAAGCTGAAGGAGGCATTTGAGCAGAGTTCCGTGCTGCGTTTCACTTACGAGACGGAAAAGGATGGGAAGCTGCCTTTTCTAGATGTAAGTCATGGAAAAGGGCGGAGGTTTCCACACTGCAGTCTACACTAACGAAACAAACAGGAATGTGCCTAAATGCCAACAGCGACTGCCCTGACAGGTACAAGAGGAGTGTTGTTAACGCATACGTCGACCGTGCTCTCAGCCACAGCTCAGAATGGAAGCAAGTCGACGAAGAACTCTGTAGGGTAAGGCAGGTCCTAGTCAATAACGGCTTCTCCAATGGTTTCATCGAAGACATCATAAGAAGGAAAGTGAAAAGCCATGCAACCTCTGAAGAGACAACTAACACAACACCTATACCCCCTATTAGACTATTTTACAGGAACTTCTTTTCCACAGCTCATAAAACGGAGGAAAGGGTCCTGAAAGATATTGTTAATAGAAACGTTATCCCTACAGACAAAAATCAGAGGATACAACTGACGATTTACTATAAAACCAGAAAAACGGCCAGCCTACTCATGAGAAACTCTCCAGACACAAAACAGAACGCTTTAAAAGAGACTAATGTCGTCTATGCCTTCAAATGCCCACTTGGGGACTGAAAGCTCCAAAAAACCCAGTATATAGGCAAGACAACAACATCTCTTTCTAGGCGTTTAACGATGCATAAGCAACAGGGCTCCATTAAGGAACATATAATCTCTTCCCATAACCAAACCATCGCCAGAGAAATCCTAGTAAACAACACAGAAATCATCGATAGATACAGCGATAGCAGGCGGCTTGACGTTTGCGAGGCACTACACATCAAGAAGTCAACACCAGCAATCAACAGCCAATTATTGCACAACTATATTCTACCCACCTCAAGACTCCGCTCCAATATAGAAGCATCAAGAAATATGGACCAATAGGCTTTCTACAAACACTTCTATTCAATACCCATTGTTTCTGTTCTGTCTTGTGTTGATACTTTTAATACCCTATTAATATCCCCTCCTGTTCTGTCTTGTGTTAATGCCACATCACCCTTCCCACCTCACTCAAACGTAGATATAAAATCAGAGATACGTTCTAATCAGTTGTGTATTTGTGAAGTCTTTGAAAATGTAATAAGTTTTACGAAACGCGCCCGTGTCGCGTCAGACTAGAAATAAAAATGAATTTTGGAGAAGTGATTTTTGATTTACCTCCAACAGTGAAGCGTAATGTACGAAAGATTGAGAAAATTCGTGTTAGAATTATTAATCTTACTTTTTCGGTCATATTTAATAATATATGTCTACAGGAAAGACTGCTACCAAAATATACTAATATATATATATATATATATATATATATATATATATATATATATATATATATATATATATATATATATATATATATATATATATATATATAAGTCGTACCTAGTAGCCAGAACGCACTTCTCAGCCTACTATGCAAGGCCCGATAAGCCAAGTTTTCATGAATTAATTGTTTTTCGACTACCTAACCTACCTTTTTCGGTTACCTAACCTAACCTAACCTATAAAGATAGGTTAGGTTAGGTTAGGTAAGGTTGGTTAGGTTCGGTCATATATCTACGTTAATTTTAACTCCAATAAAAAAAAGACCTCATACATAATGAAATAGGTAGCTTTATCATTTCATAAGAAAAAAATGTGAGAAAATATATTAAGTCAGGAAAACTTGGCTTATTAGGCAAATCGGGCCTTGCATAGTAGGCCGAGTACGACGTTCTGGCTACATAGTACAACATATATATATATATGTCGTATATGCGGAAAATCCACAGAGAAATATGAAATGAGGTGAACGTTTCGGCTTTGTTAAAGCCTTTGTCAACACCAGACTGACTAAGGAGAAGGGAGAAGGGGGAGGATATATAGGCCGACACCTGACCAACCCATCCCTAGGGTTGGTCAGGTGTAATTAACCAAAAACAGGTATAGCTTAGCTTAGAATGGTCAAAGAGGATTAAGCGGTCAGAGAATAAGGATGAAAGATCTTTCATCCTTATTCTCTGACCGCTGAAAGCTGATGAAAGATCTAGTTGTAGAATATATAATATATATATATATATATAATATATATATATATATATAATATATATATATATTATATATATATGTAGAATAGGATGAAAGATCTTTCATCAGCTTTCAGCGGTCAGAGAATAAGGATGAAAGATCTTTCATCAGCTTTCAGCGGTCAGAGAATAAGGATGAAAGATCTTTCATCCTTATTCTCTGACCGCTGAAAGCTGATGAAAGATCTTTCATCCTTATTCTCTGACCGCTTAATCCTCTTTGACCATTCTAAGCTAAGCTATACCTGTTTTTGGTTAATTACACCTGACCAACCCTAGGGATGGGTTGGTCAGGTGTCGGCCTATATATCCTCCCCTTCTCCCTTCTCCTTAGTCAGTCTGGTGTTGACAAAGGCTTTAACAAAGCCGAAACGTTCACCTCATTTCATATTTCTCTGTGGATTTTCCGCATAAAATGATCAGTGTTTTGTGATCGTCAATTGCATGTCGTATATATATATATATATATATATATATATATATATATATATATATATATATATATATATATATATATATATATATATATATATAATATATAAATATATATATATATATATATATATATATATATATATATATATATATCGATTTATACATATGTCGTACCTAGTAGCCAGAACGCACTTCTCAGCCTATTATGCAAGGCCTGATTTGCCTAATAAGCCAAGTTTTCACGAATTAATTGTTTTTCGACTACCTAAGGGCCTCGTAGCCTGGTGGATAGCGCGCAGGACTCGTAATTCTGTGGCGCGGGTTCGATTCCCGCACGAGGCAGAAACAAATGGGCAAAGTTTCTTTCACCCTGAGTGCCCCTGTTACCTAGCAGTAAATAGGTACCTGGGAGTTAGTCAGCTGTCACGGGCTGCTTCCTGGGGGTGGAGGCCTGGTCGAGGACCGGGCTGCGGGGACACTAAAAGCCCCGAAATCATCTCAAGATATAACCTAACCTACCTAACCTAATCTAACCTAATTTTTTCGGTTACCTAACCTAACCTATAAAGATAGGTTAGGTTAGGTAGGGTTCGTTAGGTTCGGTCATATATCTACGTTAATTTTAACTTCAATAAAAAAATTTACCTCATACATAATGAAATGGGTAGGGTTATCATTTCATAAGAAAAAAATTAGAGAAAATATATTAATGCAGGAAAACTTGGCTTATTAGGCAAATCGGGCCTTGCATAGTAGGCCGAGAAGTGCATTCTGGCTACTAGGTACGACATATGTATAAATCGATATATATATATATATATATATATATATATATATATATATATATATATGGCACAACTCTCCTAAACACGAGAGTTAAGTATACAACTTTAGAACACTTTCCCACCAGGAGACTCGAACCCTAGCCAGCACAGAAGCCTTCCAGCAACTGGCATAACAGGTACGCCTTAACCCTCTGCACCACCGCTCAGACCCTTAAAAGAGATGGTAATTTCGGAGTATTTAAATCCCCCAAAGATCAACACCTCCCAAGAGCACCAGAGCAAGTGAGGGGTCATTTAGACGTTAATTTCATCAAGTCCCTGTTAATATGGGAAGACACAGTGTCTCTGCTTAAGGCACAACTCTCCTAAACACGAGAGTTAAGTATACAACTTTAGAACACTTTCCCACCAGGAGACTCGAACCCTAGCCAGCACAGAAGCCTTCCAGCAACTGGCATAACAGGTACGCCTTAACCCTCTGCACCACCGCTCAGACCCTTAAAAGAGATGGTAATTTCGGAGTATTTAAATCCCCCAAAGATCAACACCTCCCAAGAGCACCAGAGCAAGTGAGGGGTCATTTAGACGTTAATTTCATCAAGTCCCTGTTAATATGGGAAGACACAGTGTCTCTGTTTAAGGCACAACTCTCCTAAACACGAGAGTTAAGTATACAACTTTAGAACACTTTCCCACCAGGAGACTCGAACCCTAGCCAGCACAGAAGCCTTCCAGCAACTGGCATAACAGGTACGCCTTAACCCTCTGCACCACCGCTCAGACCCTTAAAAGAGATGGTAATTTCGGAGTATTTAAATCCCCCAAAGATCAACACCTCCCAAGAGCACCAGAGCAAGTGAGGGGTCATTTAGACGTTAATTTCATCAAGTCCCTGTTAATATGGGAAGACACAGTGTCTCTGTTTAAGGCACAACTCTCCTAAACACGAGAGTTAAGTATACAACTTTAGAACACTTTCCCACCAGGAGACTCGAACCCTAGCCAGCACAGAAGCCTTCCAGCAACTGGCATAACAGGTACGCCTTAACCCTCTGCACCACCGCTCAGACCCTTAAAAGAGATGGTAATTTCGGAGTATTTAAATCCCCCAAAGATCTAAAGTGTTCTAAAGTTGTATACTTAACTCTCGTGTTTAGGAGAGTTGTGCCTTAAGCAGAGACACTGTGTCTTCCCATATTAACAGGGACTTGATGAAATTAACGTCTAAATGACCCCTCACTTGCTCTGGTGCTCTTGGGAGGTGTTGATCTTTGGGGGATTTAAATACTCCGAAATTACCATCTCTTTTAAGGGTCTGAGCGGTGGTGCAGAGGGTTAAGGCGTACCTGTTATGCCAGTTGCTGGAAGGCTTCTGTGCTGGCTAGGGTTCGAGTCTCCTGGTGGGAAAGTGTTCTAAAGTTGTATACTTAACTCTCGTGTTTAGGAGAGTTGTGCCTTAAACAGAGACACTGTGTCTTCCCATATTAACAGGGACTTGATGAAATTAACGTCTAAATGACCCCTCACTTGCTCTGGTGCTCTTGGGAGGTGTTGATCTTTGGGGGATTTAAATACTCCGAAATTACCATCTCTTTTAAGGGTCTGAGCGGTGGTGCAGAGGGTTAAGGCATACCTGTTATGCCAGTTGCTGGAAGGCTTCTGTGCTGGCTAGGGTTCGAGTCTCCTGGTGGGAAAGTGTTCTAAAGTTGTATACTTAACTCTCGTGTTTAGGAGAGTTGTGCCTTAAGCAGAGACACTGTGTCTTCCCATATTAACAGGGACTTGATGAAATTAACGTCTAAATGACCCCTCACTTGCTCTGGTGCTCTTGGGAGGTGTTGATCTTTGGGGGATTTAAATACTCCGAAATTACCATCTCTTTTAAGGGTCTGAGCGGTGGTGCAGAGGGTTAAGGCGTACCTGTTATGCCAGTTGCTGGAAGGCTTCTGTGCTGGCTAGGGTTCGAGTCTCCTGGTGGGAAAGTGTTCTAAAGTTGTATACTTAACTCTCGTGTTTAGGAGAGTTGTGCCTTAAGCAGAGACACTGTGTCTTCCCATATTAACAGGGACTTGATGAAATTAACGTCTAAATGACCCCTCACTTGCTCTGGTGCTCTTGGGAGGTGTTGATCTTTGGGGGATTTAAATACTCCGAAATTACCATCTCTTTTAAGGGTCTGAGCGGTGGTGCAGAGGGTTAAGGCGTACCTGTTATGCCAGTTGCTGGAAGGCTTCTGTGCTGGCTAGGGTTCGAGTCTCCTGGTGGGAAAGTGTTCTAAAGTTGTATACTTAACTCTCGTGTTTAGGAGAGTTGTGCCTTAAGCAGAGACACTGTGTCTTCCCATATTAACAGGGACTTGATGAAATTAACGTCTAAATGACCCCTCACTTGCTCTGGTGCTCTTGGGAGGTGTTGATCTTTGGGGGATTTAAATACTCCGAAATTACCATCTCTTTTAAGGGTCTGAGCGGTGGTGCAGAGGGTTAAGGCGTACCTGTTATGCCAGTTGCTGGAAGGCTTCTGTGCTGGCTAGGGTTCGAGTCTCCTGGTGGGAAAGTGTTCTAAAGTTGTATACTTAACTCTCGTGTTTAGGAGAGTTGTGCCTTAAGCAGAGACACTGTGTCTTCCCATATTAACAGGGACTTGATGAAATTAACGTCTAAATGACCCCTCACTTGCTCTGGTGCTCTTGGGAGGTGTTGATCTTTGGGGGATTTAAATACTCCGAAATTACCATCTCTTTTAAGGGTCTGAGCGGTGGTGCAGAGGGTTAAGGCGTACCTGTTATGCCAGTTGCTGGAAGGCTTCTGTGCTGGCTAGGGTTCGAGTCTCCTGGTGGGAAAGTGTTCTAAAGTTGTATACTTAACTCTCGTGTTTAGGAGAGTTGTGCCTTAAGCAGAGACACTGTGTCTTCCCATATTAACAGGGACTTGATGAAATTAACGTCTAAATGACCCCTCACTTGCTCTGGTGCTCTTGGGAGGTGTTGATCTTTGGGGGATTTAAATACTCCGAAATTACCATCTCTTTTAAGGGTCTGAGCGGTGGTGCAGAGGGTTAAGGCGTACCTGTTATGCCAGTTGCTGGAAGGCTTCTGTGCTGGCTAGGGTTCGAGTCTCCTGGTGGGAAAGTGTTCTAAAGTTGTATACTTAACTCTCGTGTTTAGGAGAGTTGTGCCTTAAGCAGAGACACTGTGTCTTCCCATATTAACAGGGACTTGATGAAATTAACGTCTAAATGACCCCTCACTTGCTCTGGTGCTCTTGGGAGGTGTTGATCTTTGGGGGATTTAAATACTCCGAAATTACCATCTCTTTTAAGGGTCTGAGCGGTGGTGCAGAGGGTTAAGGCGTACCTGTTATGCCAGTTGCTGGAAGGCTTCTGTGCTGGCTAGGGTTCGAGTCTCCTGGTGGGAAAGTGTTCTAAAGTTGTATACTTAACTCTCGTGTTTAGGAGAGTTGTGCCTTAAGCAGAGACACTGTGTCTTCCCATATTAACAGGGACTTGATGAAATTAACGTCTAAATGACCCCTCACTTGCTCTGGTGCTCTTGGGAGGTGTTGATCTTTGGGGGATTTAAATACTCCGAAATTACCATCTCTTTTAAGGGTCTGAGCGGTGGTGCAGAGGGTTAAGGCGTACCTGTTATGCCAGTTGCTGGAAGGCTTCTGTGCTGGCTAGGGTTCGAGTCTCCTGGTGGGAAAGTGTTCTAAAGTTATATATATATATATATATATATATATATATATATATATATATATATATATATATATATATATATATGTCGTACCTAGTAGCCAGAACTCACTTCTCAGCCTACTATGCAAGGCCCAATTTGCCTAATAAGCCAAGTTTTCATGAATTAATGTTTTTTCGTCTACCTAACCTACCTAACCTAACCTAACCTAGCTTTTTTTGGCTACCTAACCTAACCTTACCTATATATATAGGTTAGGTTAGGTTAGGTAGGGTTGGTTAGGTTCGGTCATATATCTACGTTAATTTTAACTCCAATAAAAAAAAATTGACCTCATACATAGTGAAAAGGGTAGCTTTATCATTTCATAAGAAAAAAATTATAGTAAATATATTAATTCAGGAAAACTTGGCTTATTAGGCAAATCGGGCCTTGCATAGTAGGCTGAGAAGTGAGTTCTGGCTACTAGGTACGACATATATATATATATATATATATATATATATATATATATATATATATATATATATATATATATATATATATATATGTCGTACCTAATAGCCAGAACGCACTTCTCAGCCTACTATGCATGACCCGATTTGCCTAATAAGCTAAGTTTTCCTGAATTAATATATTTTCTCTAATTTTTTTATTATGAAATGATAAAGCTACCCATTTCATTATGTTTGAGGTCATTTTTTTTTTATTTGAGTTAAAATTAACGTAGATATATGACCGAACCTAACCAACCCTACCTAACCTAACCTATCTCTGTACGACATTAAATATATATATATATATATATATATATATATATATATATATATATATATATATATATATATATATATATATATATATATATATATATATATATGTCGTACCTAGTAGCCAGAACGCACTTCTGAGCCTACTATGCAAGGCCCGGTTTGCCTAATAAGCCAAGTTTTCATGAATTAATTGTTTTTCGACTACCTAACCTACCTAACCTAACCTAACCTAACTTTTTCGGCTACCTAACCTAACCTAACTTATAAAGATAGGTTAGGTTAGGTTAGGTTAGGTAGGGTTGGTTAGGTTCGGTCATATATCTACGTTAATTTTAACTCCAATAAAAAAAATTACCTCATACATAATAAAATGGGTAGCTTTATCATTTCATAAGAAAAAAGTTAGAGAAAATATATTAATTGAGGAAAACTTGGCTTATTAGGCAAATCGGGCCTTGCATAGTAGGCTGTGAAGTGTGTTCTGGTTACTAGGTACTATATATATATATATATATATATATATATATATATATATATATATATATATATATATATATATATATATATATATATATATATATATTGTGACGGTAACGCGTTGGTGTTCGGCTGTTCAAAGCTAGGGGTATGGCCTCGTCACATAGAATAAAAAAAAATAGAAAATCTGGAACTTCGTCTGTGGTAAGGTAAGGAGAAGACACACAAAACACAAGTAAATTTTAACAATGGAATTTTAATTACGTTAGATAAACAAAACATGAATAAAATGGACATACAAATTCGTATAATAAAATCAATCAATCAAAATAATAAGAATAAGTAAATGACAAAATGAATAGTTACGTTAAGACAAGTGAGCAATAACAAGCTGTGCAATATACAATAAAATGAGAGGTGCAGGAATATTGGCTTTAAGCTATCACCTCTCTTAGTACACGTAAGCCAAAGCTTAGTCTACCAGGAAGAAGTGTTAACCGTATGAAAGCACTGAATATTCTGAGGACTGAGGTCGTGGCGGCCCCAGACATCAAGTAGTATGGTGGGTGGAGTGGAGTTGCAGCCAGACCGGCGGCCAATCAGCGAGGAGCCGGCAACAAGACAGGTAGTTTGGCGGTGTGAGGTGAAGCAGGTGTTCCTGGCTGCATACGTTTTGCTCTCTGGCAAACCTTGGAGATGTTGTTGTCGTTGTTGGACATTTCTTCCATAGTAGTTTTATATAGATGTATCAACGTATTTTTGGAGGGAAGAGCAGGCTCAATCTCTTGAAGGAGATTATCGTCACAACTCTCCCCCGAAGCCTGCGGTTCTGGAAGAAGTACGTCGTTATGTGGTGGAGTAATAGATGGAGTCGCTTCTACTTCATAAACTCTGGAGAGATCATGGGCTAAGATGTTGTCGGAATCTTGGTATAGCGTGTCTCCAGGTTGAATTTCTGCAGTTAGCAAGCCCATAGTAGAAGACGTTGAGATGAGAAGTGGGCGTGCTGCAGGAGGTGTAGGGTGGTGTGGTCCATGTTGATGGTAGACCAAGCACTTTGCAGGTGTGGAGTGAAGTGCTGGAGCTTCAGGATGATGAAGAGTAGTTCCTTGCCAATTGTTCCGTAGTTCCTTGTAGCAGTAGTCGCCGACAGGTGTATTCTCCTCGCCTCGTTGCTGCATCACGACACCACCAACGTCGGTACCACTGGCGTCGACATGGAGGATGAAGGGCTTATCTGACGAGGTGAGAGTGGAATTAGAATATGGCAAAGGAGCACTATTATTATCCTGAAAGTATTTGGGAAGATCATTAAGGATTTCGGAATTAGAAAGCGCTGACTCCTTGTCAGTGCTTTCGGGAGGAGAAGCTGGGAAGGTCTCACTGTGGATGTAGGGTTCTGTGAAGGTGGAATAATTAATTAGGACAGTGGGAGGAGTACCATTATATTGCTTCAGGAGGTTGACGTGGCAATGCTGGGTCTTCCGCCGCCTATCTGGAGTCTCTATGACGTAGTTGTTGTTATTTCTGCACTCTTTGACGCGGTAGGGTCCTGAAAACCTGTTTTGTAAAGGTGAACCTGGGATAGGGAAGTATGCTAGGACGAAGTCTCCTGGCTTAAATTTTCTTACTTTGCTGGTCTGGTCGTAATGAGTCTTCATCCTCTCCTGGGCTTTCAATAGATTATCATGGGCAAAACGGTGGACTCTCTCTAGAATGTGTTGAAGGTTTTGAAGAAACTGGGGCACATTCTGATGCTCACTGAAGGTGGCATCTCTGAGAGAGTCTTTGAAAGCCTTAAGGGGAGTACGGCACTTACGGCCGTAGAGCATCTCATAAGGAGATACTCCTAGGGACTCATTGGGGAGACTTCTGTAAATACACATTATAAGGTCGATTTGCTTATCCCAATCCTTAGAGGTTTCACTACAAAACTTTTACAAGAGTGCTTTGATAGTCTGATGACTACGTTCAAGAGAACCCTGTGAAGCAGGATGATAGGGGCTGGACAATACCTGTTTGATGTTGAACTCCTCCAGTGTCCTTTTGAAGAGATCACTGGTGAAGTTGGTACCACAGTCGCTCTGAATCTCCCTGGGAAATCCGTATTGAGTGAAGATCTTCAATAGATGTTTTACAACCGTAGCAGCCGTGATGTTCTTCACTGGAACTGCTATGGGAAATCTGGTGGTAGGACACAGGATGGTTAAGATATAGGCGTTACCCGAACTGGTCCGAGGTAAAGGACCAACACAGTCTATTATGAGTCTGTGGAAAGGTTCCGCAGGCACCTGTATGGGAATCAGTGGCGCTCTGGGAATGGAGATGTTCGGTTTGCCTGCCATCTGACATGTATGACACTGTTTTACGTACTGTTTGACGCTATTTACCATACCTGGCCAGTAGTAGTCTTGACGAATTCCATGGTAAGTCTTGTTGAAGCCGTAGTGGGAGAGTGCTCCGTGGGCCAGATGTAGAATAGTGGGCCGCAGACTGGTAGGAATCACAAGTTGTTCGATGTTGGCCCAATCGTCCTCCTCCTTCAGTTTACTGGGTCTATATCTGCGGTAGAGCAAGTCGTTCTCTAGGAAGAACCCAGGAATACTGTCGGGTTGAGTCTCAGCCTGGAAAAACAATGGTGTTAAAGTAAGATCTTCCCTCTGCAACTTACGGAACTCCAACTTGGTCAGATGCGGGGGTAGTTTCTGAGGGTCTTGAGGGACAGCGGTAGCAGTAGAGTCAGCTGGCTGTGGACGTGCGGCTTGTGCACGGGTGGTCACGAGAACCGGAGGAGAAACTTCATCACTCTCTTGAACCTCTGCTGGAACATACGCTAGAATAGGGTTACTTGGCACAGAGTTACACACCTGGGGTTTGTCCATGACGATCAGGTTGGTCGGTTGCAGGTCTTCTGCCAAGTCGTTGCCTAGGAGAAGTTGCACTCCAGGCATGGGAAAAGGCTTTTCCCTGACGGCGACTTGGACTTCTCCGTTCACGTAGGGACAATCCAGGTGGACTCTGGCGAGAGGGTATGGAGTGGTAGCAGTGAGGTCAGTGATGAAGACAGTTTCTCCGGTGTAGACGATGTTGGGCACAGCCGACTTCAAGACGATTGATTGAAGAGCCGCTGTGTCCCTCAAGATCTTCAATTTGAAACGTCCCTCCGGATTTGAACCGTTGGCAGAGACAGTTCCAGTATACAGGTGGTTACTGAAAAGAGAAAGATCATTAACATTAACACCAACATTCATCACAGGCTTACCGGACTTAGGAGGAGTTGGTTTGGGTTTCTGTGGGTCAGTGGTTCCCTTGTATTGAGACTTACCACACTTGTCTATGGTATGTCCATAGAGTCTACAATACTTGCAGTACAGTTGCGAACCAGCTTGATCGGGACTCACTTTCTCGTAACTGTACCACGACTTCTTACTGGAGGATGGTTCGGGTGTCAGCCGGTGGATGAGGCTGTAAGTGTCAGCCGACTTAGCACACTTCAGGTAGTCGGTTTCTTCTTTATCTGCTAAGTAGAGACGGACAGGAGGCGGCACACGCCTCAAGAATTCTTCAACTAGCATCAGGTTGACGAGTTCTGTAAAAGTAGAGACATGTGCTGCTTCCAGCCATTTCATGAAATATCTCCGTTTTGTGTTAGCAAACTCGAGGAAGGTAGTGGTACTTGCCTTCAGGTGGTCACGGAATTTCCTTCTATAACTTTCCGTAGAGAGGAGGTAGGCGTCCAACACTGCCTGTTTCAGAGTGTGGTAGTCATTCTCAGACGCCAAAGTACTGAGTGTGACTGCAGCTCTACCTGTAAGATGGACTCTGAGAAGTGTGGCCCATTGGTCGACAGGCCAACTGAGTTGATTAGCAAGGGTTTCAAAGGTGGTAAAAAACACATCAACTTCTGCTTCTACAAAGGATGGCATTAACTTACTTGCATGTGATATATTAAAACTGACGGGAAGATTGGCAGTAGCTTGCTGGCGTTGAGCGAGGTGTGAAGTTTCCAACGTGTATTCTCGTTGACGACACTCTAGAGCCAGAGTCGCTTGTTGCTTGTCATGTTCGCGTTGAATCTCCAACTCGCGTCGTTTGGTTTCAAGCTGTACTCGTTCCCGCTCCTGGAGTAGTGCAACCTCGCGTTCCTGGAGGGCGATTCCACGTTCTTGTTCTTCCCTTCGTATGGCAGCTGCTTCTCTTTGCTGCTCGCGTTCAATCTTGGCCAGCTCTACTTTGAGTTTCAGCGTTGCCAAATCAGTTTTATCTGCAATATAGTAAGTTTCATGAGTTTCAGGGTCTATCTTACCTTGCTCTAAGAAATGATCCAGCAACAGGTTGTGTAGGTCATTTTTGTTGGCTTGGTAGGGAACTTCTAGTTGATACTCATGTGCAAGAGTTTGTAATTCAGTTCTCTTGGCACGACTTAAAGTCCCTATTTCACCTGCTGGATCTGCACGGAAAGCTTGGAGACGAAACATGGTGAAATTAGCAAATAAATGTACACGAATATTCAGTTATAGTGAATGTCAGAAACAGGACAACGTGGCAACTGGTACCTATCCTGTGGGATCTTTAACAATTAAAGTTAAGTACAAGATGTTAAATGATTAATTTAAATCAAGGGCGCAGGAAATCTTGTACCCGGTACTCATGTAAGAGGATAAGGGCAAGAAAGTCCTACTAACAAATGAAACAGAGTTTCGAAAACAAATGAAACAGTTAATTGCCTCAAAAGTAAAATTGGTAGTCCAAGGATGTAGGCATACCTTGCCAAGTCTCTATAGGACATAAAGCAAGTTTTTCCTACTGAATTTAATATGATACTTACAGAATTAGCGAACTTTTGTGCTCTGAAAAAGTAAGCTAATTCCCTACCGTTGTATGTATCATCATCTCTGACTGACGTGTAGGGGTGCGAGGTGTCAACTGGTGACGAGAACTGCTGCTGAGGTCCCAATTCAGCAACTAAAGTTCGAGCTAGAGGAACTATGGCCCTCTTTGTCCTCCTACAGTCAGATTGCAGAAGATTGGGTGCTCTTGACCCGGGGCAGACCACAGTACCAGGGTACCAATATGATGATCTGTCAAAATGAGAAATATCCAAGGGACAAAGATGGTAAACACGAGTAATAACACGGAGGGAGAGATGACCGATGACCAATTAAGAGTATGACTGAGGCCTACAGTCACCACGTAATCCAAAGTTGTCTCACCTTCACCATATGTTACTCTCGTAATGCACAATACACCGCACCATATAAAAAATGAAATTGAATATGAGAAATAGTAAAAGCTACGTTAACAAAGTTAAATACGCTTACCATTAATTACCACTTGGCACCAGTACCTGAGTGAAGCTCCTAGGACAGGCCCCCATATAATATGTGACGGTAACGCGTTGGTGTTCGGCTGTTCAAAGCTAGGGGTATGGCCTCGTCACATAGAATAAAAAAAAAAATAGAAAATCTGGAACTTCGTCTGTGGTAAGGTAAGGAGAAGACACACAAAACACAAGTAAATTTTAACAATGGAATTTTAATTACGTTAGATAAACAAAACATGAATAAAATGGACATACAAATTCGTATAATAAAATCAATCAATCAAAATAATAAGAATAAGTTAATGACAAAATGAAAAGTTACGTTAAGACAAGTGAGCAATAACAAGCTGTGCAATATACAATAAAATGAGAGGTGCAGGAATATTGGCTTTAAGCTATCACCTCTCTTAGTACACGTAAGCCAAAGCTTAGTCTACCAGGAAGAAGTGTTAACCGTATGAAAGCACTGAATATTCTGAGGACTGAGGTCGTGGCGGCCCCAGACATCAAGTAGTATGGTGGGTGGAGTGCAGTTGCAGCCAGACCGGCGGCCAATCAGCGAGGAGCCGGCAACAAGACAGGTAGTTTGGCGGTTTGAGGTGAAGCAGGTGTTCCTGGCTGCATACGTTTTGCTCTCTGGCAAACCTTGGAGATGTTGTTGTCGTTGTTGGACATTTCTTCCATAGTAGTTTTTTATAGATGTATCGACGTATTTTTGGAGGGAAGAGCAGGCTCAATCTCTTGAAGGAGATTATCGTCACAATATATATATATATATATATATATATATATATATATATATATATATATATATATATATATATATATATATGTATATATATATATATATATATATATATATATATATATATATATATATATATATATATATATATGTTGTACATATATTTCTATATACAGAGTTTTCCACACTGCAGTCTACACTAAGGAAACAAACATAGGAATGTGCCTGAATGCCAACTGACTGCCCAGACAGGTACAAGAGGAGTGTTGTTAACGCTTATGTCGACCGTGCTCTCAGCCACAGCTCAGAATGGAAGCAAGTCGACGAAGAACTCTGCAGGGTAAGGCAGGTCCTAGTCAACAACGGCTTCTCCAATGGTTTCGTGGAAGACATCATAAGAAGGAAAGTGAAACACTATGCTACCTCTGAAGAGACAACTAACACAACACCTATACCCCCTATTAGACTATTTTACAGGAACTTCTTTTCCACAGCCCATAAAACGGAGGAAAGGGTCCTGAAAGATATTGTTAGTAGAAACGTTATCCCTACAGACAAAAATCAGAAGATACAACTGGCAATTTACTATAAAACCAAAAAAACGGCCAGCTTACTCATGAGAAACTCTCCAGACACAAAGCAGAACGCTTTAAAAGAGACCAACGTCGTCTATGCCTTCAAATGCCCTCCTGGGGACTGTAAGTCTCAAAAAACTCAGTATATAGGCAAGACAACAACATCTCTTTCCAGGCGTTTAACAATGCATAAGCAACAGGGCTCCATTAAGGAACGTACAGTCTCTTCCCACAAACAAACCATCACCAGAGAAATCTTAGCAAACAACACAGAAATCATCGATAGATACAGCGATAGCAGGCGGCTTGACATCTGCGAGGCACTACACATCAAGATGTCAACACCAGCAATCAACAGCCAATTAATGCACAACTATATTCTACCCACTTTAAGACTCCGTTCCAATATAGAAGCATCAAGAAATATGGGCCAATAAAAATAGGCCTTCTGCAGTTACCTACCTTTTATACCCTTTGTTTCGTGTTCTGTCTTGTGTAAAAAGTTTATTTTCACCTCATCTAAAACTATTGTAACATGTCACCTCACCCAAATGTAGGTATAAAAAACTCGAAGATGTTTAAGCTCTATTCAGTTAAAGTTGTGTGTGTGTGTGTGAACTAAAGTCTTTGAAAATGTAATAAGTTTTACGAAACGCGCTTAAGTGTCGCGTCAGACTAGAAATAAAAATGAATTTTGGAGAATTGATTTTTGAATTACCATCAACAGTGAAAAGAAACGTAAGGAAGATCGAAAAAATTCGTGTTAGAATTATTAACCTTACTTTTTCGGTCATATTTAATAATATATATATATATATATATATATATATATATATATATATATATATATATATATATATATATATATATATATATATATATATATATATATATATATATATATAAATGTTGAATATGACCGAAAGAGTAAGATTATTGATTCTAACACGAATCTTTTCACTTATGCTTTTCTTCGCTGTCGGGGGAAGCTGAAAAATTAACTCTCCAAAGTTCCTTTTCACACTTTTATTTTTGATCTGACATGCCTAGGCATATGTTTTGCAAGGTCACTCCTTACATTCTCAAAGACTAATTTACCATGCTTTTGACCAGACTTATATTCTCTTTGGGTGTGCTGGTACAGAACAAGTGTATGAAACAAGTGGATGAATGGCATAACATAGGGGATATTAATAGGATATTACATGGATCAATATAAGCAGCTTATGTTCTTGTGGCTGCTTATGTTTCTAAGGCAGGCTCACTGGATCTGGCCTGTGCCTTATTTCGTGGTCTTGAAGTCGGTAGGATGTAATTATGTGTTAACTGGTTGTTGATGGCTGGTCTTGACTTTTTGATGAGTAGTGCCTCGCTGATGTCCAGTTTTCTGTTGTTGCTATACCTGTTGATTATGTCAGTGCTGCTTGGTAAGATTGTAATGGGGGGTGGGGGGAAATGGCTCTTTCTTGTCCATTATTCCAACCCCCAGTTAACTAACGAGGCCGGGGGAAACAGCTCTCTCTAGTCCGTTATCCCGTCCTCGGTTAGCTAACTATTCTAGAGCACTTCCAGAGTTCGTACGGCACTTGTAACCTAGGTATTTGACTACCTAGGTGCTACGACTACAAAGCGCCGTAACTTGATCAGTTACCCGAAACTCTAGAGAGAACTCTAGAATACATTTCACTGCCACAAACGTATAAGAGAAACGAAAGGAAAGAGATGAATAATGAGGTAATTAGTGAGGGTTTGGGGTGAGGGAGGTAGAGAGGTGGGAGGAGCGAGGAGGGTCATTAGCTGAAAGGGAGAGTTCGGAGAGGGGTGGAGGGAGAGGAGTAGATAGGTAGAAGTAGAAATGCAGATAGTAGAAGTAGAAGAGTAGATAGTAGAAGTAGAAATAGATAGTAGAAGAAGAAATAGGGAATGCTGCCACCATCCATTCAAGACCATTACATACAAGACAAGGAATGGAACTTGTCTGTATTACAATATTCTGAAAAGATGTTATTACCAAGTATCAACTCCAAACATGTACTCATTAAAATCAAGAACCCAGTAACCACAGAGGCTTTCTCACCTCAACTCAAAACTCTAGGGAACAAAGTTAAAGACCATTTAAATAATAAATTCAATTATATTTCACATGATAAGTATCATAATTTAAGCAATTCAACTTAATGTTCAAGATGCAAAGTGAGTCATCATCCAAGAATTCGAGAACCCTACAACTTGGCTGCCCCTGATCCTCACACAACAGTTGTAAACACGACCAAGTCACCTTAATGTTCAACTCACCAAGTGTCTGCCTATAAGTGGACTGAGAGGGGGGGGGGGGTCTGTAGTTGACAGACACTGTCCCGCCCTGCCGGCTGACAGCCTCCCTGGCTAGGCCGTCTTCTCCTCTGCTTTGCTGGCTCCTCTATGCTCTGCTCTCCGAGCATATATTGGGGAACCTAGTAACTAACTCCGCCCACAAGTAAATAGCCCGAGGCACTCTACCAAGCCACTCCTTAAACGTCGGCATGTTTGAAGGCCAATTATCAGATTAGCAGAAGCAAGGTGGAATTCACATGATCTGACCTCAGGTCACTTGAGGTCATTAACGCTTAGAGGTGTGAGTTTCTGGCCGACAAACTCGCGCCTTCTCAAATCCCTGTCTGTGACTCCTGAATCTCTATGTATTTTAAATACAACTAAACCAAACACCTTTACGGTGTTACAAGATATCTCTGGTGATGGTCTGGTTGTGTGAGGAGATTATATTCTCCTTGGTGGAGCCCTGTTGCTTGTGCATTGTTAATCGCCTAGAGAGAGAGAGAGACGTTGTGGTCATGCCTATACACTGATATCTTTAGGGCTGACAGTCCCCAAGTGGGCATGTGAAGGTATAGACGAGGTTAGTCTCTCTTAATGCATTCTTTTTCGGTATCTGGAGAATTCTTCATAAGTAGGCTGGTGGTCTTCTTGTTTTTGTAATATATTGTTAATTGTATCTTCTGATTGGTGTCTGTGGGAATAACGTTCATATCAATAATATCTTTCAGGACTCTTTCCTCCATTTTTTAACCCGTGGAAAAGTAGTTCCTGTAAAACAGTCTGATAAGGGGGTTACGGGTGTTGTGTTGTTGCTTCTTCAGGGGTTGCATGGCGTGTCATCTTTATTTTAATGATGTCTTCAACGTAACCGTTCGGTAACAGTGACTGCCCCGGGCAGGTACAAGCGGAGTGTTGTCAACGCTTACGTCGACCGAGCTCTCACTCACAGCTTTGTTTGGAAGCAGGTCGACGAGGAACTAGGTAGAGTAAGGCAGATCCTAGTCAATAATGGCTACTCGAATGGTTACGTTGAAGACGTCAGGGGGCGTGCCCCTAGGTACGCCCCCTAGGCGTGCCTAGGGTGACTTCCAGATGCCTTAAGCACAAATTTACTGTCCCCGACAACAGGAATTACATACCTAAGGCTTTAAATATGTCAACACTAAATAGAACAAGGAACAATGCATATAAATTGGATGACTTTAGATTCACGTAAGGCCTGCGTAAATAATGATTTGAAAATGGGGATGGGGATGGTAGATTTTGGAACTAATTACCGGGTAACGTAGTAGACGTTGGATCGCTTGATATGTTTAGACGTAATTTGAAAGTGATGAGTGTGTACCATAGTGGGCCTCCACACCAGGGCCTCCACACCAGGGCCTCCACACCAGGACCTCCACACCAGAGCCTCCACACCAGGACCTCCCTGATCATGAGACGATATTATTAAGGAATTTGTGTAATGAGCTGCTCTAAAGGCACATAAAGTTCTGTACAAATCAAAGCACTAGTATTATTAGCTATGTTCCAAGTTAATTTGATTCAAGCTTGCCCGTGAATGTAAATATATCAAAATTCGTTATAACTAATAAATTATTCTCATTTCTAAAATTGTAAGCATAGCGATGATTTTATTTCGCTGTCAATAGTGGGATGGGATCAAAGTCGGTCCCCCCATACCCCGTTTGAATGGAGTCGGGGTTGAACTCCATGACTCCGAAATCAGTGGAACTGAAATATGATGTGCATAGACCACAGAGTGTTATAATTTCTTCAGTTTATAAAAAAAATCGTGTTTAGTTGATAGATTCGCATTCTGGGTCTCCTAATACCTTAATGGCAAAACATTTTGGGGTCAACCACACATCGGTGTTCAGGGCCATACATTGGGGAAAGGGGGTTCTATAGCCTTGGGTTCTGCACCAAAACCAACGAAATCTTTTTGGGTCACTATTAGTTTTTTCTGTCATTTGGCAGGTGGTCAGGGTTAGCCCCCATTGCCTCCCTTCATGGACCTGATGAAGTCATTCTGGAGAATAAATGCAAAACACCTTTTTGGGATCGACTGGGGCACATCCGGGTACCCCTTCAAGTTCATAAATGACACTTAGACTCCGATCAGAGCATAGATTAAATAACATAAAACGTTAGCAATTATGAACAAACAACATAGCATTGTCCCAATAGCAATTTATAGTCAAAATATATATATATCAAATCCTAATACGTAGTAAACAACTGCGCATATTTCCGAGGTTGATTAAACATGGATCCAAGATGTAGACAGATCATAAATGTGTCTCCAATCCTCGAGGCGCATCACAGTTCTCCTGCGATTGGAGAACTTACGTCTTATGGCATTGGGAGCTGCGGACTGGGACGCGGGCCACACTCTCGCTCCCACAACCATTACATTAACAGGTGGTGACCAAATAAGTGCCAGTCTCAAGCCCTCGTGATGCAGTGTCACGGAGGTGGCACAATAAGTATCAGTTTTCAGCCCTGATAACACATAAAGTGCCAGTTTCCATCCCTGATGACACATAAAGTGTCAATCTCCAACTCTGGCGACTCAAAGTGCCAGTTTACGGCCCTGGTGACACACAAAGTGCCAGTCTCCAGTATCAAGGTCTCTAGCTCTGTTGATCAAGATATATCACGTCCTCCGTGACCTGGGCTGTTGCTCCTCTAGACGTATATAAGCGAGGAGAAGATGCCTTGAGGCAGACACAGGTCCTCCGCCGCGGCGCCAACATCGTCCAGCGTCTGACACCCATCTCCTTGCTGCCTACCTGAGGTGAGACTGAATATACAGTCTGTAATACACGCTTATGTATTAAGACCTTGCAAGCAAAAGGTTGTTAAATATACGGTTGTATTTCTACTTCTTGGCATAACTGAAGCGAGGGCATGTGGTACCCTACGCGTCTGGGTATGTACCCCCTCTGCTTATTCAACCCCATCCCATGATTTACCACTACGTATAAAATCCAACCTCTTCTCCTAACCTGAAATGTGGGAACTCAGGCAACCTTCCTAAGCTATTACTCTACTACATAGAAAACGTAGATACCTGTGGGCTCTTACTTTTCATAGTAGGCTGTATTTGTATCGTTGGTTACCGTAGCGTGCACAAGGACGGGATGAGCCATTGCCACCTAGCGCTTCGTGTTTTTGTCGCTTAGTCATTCGTGTATTTCTCCCCACCAAGTCCTTTATGTATTTGTTACACTGTACTTGCCATCTTGTTCATAATATAGTTGTTATCGTGTCTCCATGTTCTTGTTAGTTTATCCCTCATGCAGTTATCACCTTGTCTCGTATTTGTAGTCTTGTGCCTAACGTATGTTGTCTTCTTCCTCGAGTAATAGCTCTTTGTCGCATAAATTTGCTATCGATTTTGTTCCGTTTTTTTTTGTTAAAATTGTCTACACCGCCGGAAGTGCCACTCAGATTTTAAAATACTTTCTAGTTTCTCGTCAGACATGGCGAGAGAGAGAGAGAGAGAGAGAGAGAGAGAGAGAGAGAGAGAGAGAGAGAGAGAGAGAGAGAGAGAGAGAGAGGGAGAGAGAGAGAGAGAGAGAGAGAGAGAGAGAGAGAGAGAGAGAGAGAGAGAGAGAGAGAGAGAGAGAGAGAGAGAGAGAGAGAGAGAGAGAGAGAGAGAGAGAGAGAGAGAGAGAGAGAGAGAGAGAGAGAGAGAGAGAGAGAGAGAGAGAGAAAGAGAGAGAGAGAGAAAGAGAGAGAGAGATAGATAGATAGAGAGAATTTTGAATAACAAGAAAGCAGGAAGCTTACTGTCTAGCATTTGTGTTTCCTTCTTAATGCAGCAATAGGGAGTGAGAACAATATAGTGGCAGGGGAAAGTATTTACTTGAAGTTCAGAGTGAATTTCCCACCGCAGGTCCGCAGTGCGAGGTCTTCGACGACCCCCACTTCTGGAGTTACGACCGTCACGGGTTCGACTACCACGGAGTCTGCAAATACGCCATCTCCCAGAAAGGGAACAGCCTCAATCCCGATTACGGCATCTTCGCACAGTTCCGGTGAGTTTCTTTGCGAGGCAGTCCTCTCGAGGCATAGTTCAGTATTATATATTTCCTTATACATAGCTACACTAAAACAAAATGCAGAGTGGGTGAAAAATATATGAACGCATTGAAGTGTTGAGAACGATTTACTCAAAGAGTGACCTTCGCCAGGCGCTGCTACAACATGCCCTCTTGCGTCAAAAAGACCACCTTCAAAGACAACCCGGAGCTTCAGATTGAGATAGGAGAATGGGGACTCGCTTCTCCAGGCATTTTCAAGGTGAGTTGACATTTCCAGAGCACGAAACATCTGATTATGTAGAAAGAAGGGCCAGACTCATGGCCGGATATGCAGTGATATGTATGTTTTTATACTAGTGGTTTTACACGTGTGTAAGCAAACATACAAGTAGGACTGTGGATAGATAAATAGATAAATCAATAACAATTAAATCTGTTTTGTAAGTACTAGAAAATAAGAATACAGGAACTTACTGAAGGTCAATAGGCCCATGCGAGGCATCTACTATTAGCATCCATCAACACTTACATATGTCTAACCTACGCTAATAATAATGCAGTGACATCAAGTTCTTTGTCACCTAACAATGTGTTCAGTAATTTAACAACCCTATCTGAAGGCCAGTATTTATCGAGATCTTTTCTAAACGTATCCAGTTTTAATCCATTTTTTACTGTCCTATTTTGTGTTGATATATTTAACCCCGTTTTAATATCTCCCTTGTTATACTCTTTGCTTCATTTACATATTTCTGTCATGTACGTCTTCAATCTTCGCTTATCTGTAGAATGTAAAATTATTTTGTTTATTCTTCCTTGAACTAGAGGCTTTTGTTGCCCGGAATTAACTTTGACATCTTAATCTGTTCGCTTCCTATATAATTAATGTCCATTCTATAGTGCTGTTGGTATAGTATTGATGATAACCTCCCTAACCATGTACCTCTACCTGTACAGGTAGTATTTTGTAAGACAGTTTCAACTACTTTGCTTTAATTTCCGAACATAATATAAAGAGAATTATGTTCTCTTATTATATATAATTATTATGTTCATAATATTATAGACTGTGGGTTGGTTGGTGTTGTCGTCGTCGATCCTTCTCTATGGATAACCCAACCCACAACTCGGCAGAGTGCTTATACTAGGAGATCACCCTTGGCGCTTCTGGCTCTTGGAGAGGGGCTCAACGTCACACGTTCAGGGGATGCGGCTCCAACACTTAGCCTCGTTGTCACGTGCACACACCCACTCGAGCCGCTGTGACTCCCCACTCTCTCCTTATGAGATATGATCTCCTCAATCCCCTATGACTTACTAGTATTACCTCCTACCCTGTCCACAGCAGTGGTTCTTGGTTCTTTCTCTCTCCTTCTTTACTACCTCCTGGGAAGCCTCACTAGGACAAGGGCAAACACCAGCAAATTGTGACACATTTACTTGACAAAGCACATACACGATACATACACACATATAATAATAATGAATCCTATACTCTATAATATCACAATCAGGTTGCACTCCAACACCATCAGAACTCTATTATCAGCTTATCAAGTGGTATCCTATCTCCTGGTTACCACCTGATACTATTAACCTCCTCAAGTTGGTCAAGCCTACATACACTGTTGCACTATCAGCAAGATAATGTATATATACAGAAAATCAGCATTTGAATGCAATAACATATACCAGTATAAATGTTCATTGATACTTCAGTATAAAAAAACTCCTTGACGTAAGAATGCCAACAGTCACTCACCTCTCACTGCGTCTTGCACGCTAATGACAACCAAACACTATCAACTCCCTATAAGTAATCCACCAGAACTTCCCCTTCCACCTCTGGAAGTTCACTACCCTAATATCTTTAGGTTCTGCCGGGCTTCACTACCAGGATCCTCTGCAGCTCCTCCAGGCTGCTATCATGAAGTTTCCTTGAGTAACTACGGTGCTTCACCCTTCTGCTAGGTTCCTCCACAGCTCTCTTGGCTGCTACACCACCTCTACAGAAGCACGTGACACTCCTCTTCACTGCTGCTTCTCCTCACAGCTCGAGGTCCTCTGCTCCACTACCTTGGAGTCTCATCAGCTACATCATCTGCTGGCTTCGAAGTTCTCAGCAACTTCTTCCCCAAAGACAAACCTGCAACCCATCGACGTTCCAATAAAATGTTCCCCTTTAACACATAAACAAAAATAACCACACAATATGCTTGCCTCCAACCTCTATCTGTCCTCTACATACAGTGAGAGTGGACTCCCCCGTTTTGGGCGGGTCCATACTCCACCTCGCCTGGCGGCGGTCCTCACTCGCTGGGAGGGTCTTCCTCCATCCGGAGCCAGGCTCCCTCAGTCGTCCGCCAGCGCTCAGAGAGGACGGACGTCGCTCCGTGTTCCTCCCTCTTCACTCTCCTATTTCAGGCCTTCTGCCTTATTAAAACATGTCTAACTTATAAATAAACATCGCTACTGTCGCTGGGCACACGACCAACTACAATGCAATCACTATGAACTGGCGTATATCGTGCTTACCACAGATTAACTGATCGAGGGCGCTTTTCCTCTGACGGCGTCTGGTCAGGGCGCTCCACACAGCCCACAATAATGCCTCCGGGCGGCTTAATATTCACTAATTATCGTCCACGACTTGAGACCACACGTCCCCAGCTCGATTCCACAGCTGGCACGTCTGCACACTTCTCTTCTCTTAGAGATATATCACTAGGGGTTCCCTTCTGACGGGAGCTCAACGGAGCGCGGCTTCCCCCCGCGATGTCTGGCACTCAAGTGAGGTCAAGGTCCTCCAGAAGCGAGCCTCAAGCCTCCAGCAAAATGTCCACATCTCCTAGCCAGTCCTTTATCTATTTTCTTCTGCATTGCCCATAATCTCAAACTGTTACACATATCCAACCAACTATTTTACATATGGATTATTACCTCAATTTGCTAGACCTTCTAGTTAGGTCAGGCTTGCTGAATAACTCTCAAGAAGGGAGACTCGTTTCTCCTGCAGGCTGAGATCATAACACTCCCCTCCCCTTATTTTTGAGAGTTATTCCAGTGGCAAAGCTCGGGATAATACATCCGCCACCACACTGTCTCGTTCTTCACCCGATATACTCTCTTAGGAGTCTACAATTAGTTCGTTGCTCCTTGCAACATCTGGCTCACCTCTCTCCAGAAACATGATCTTCTCATAAACGATTTGACCTCTGACACCTCTTGGCTAGGCTGTCCTCCTTGGACGCCTGCACTCCATCGGTCCACTCTACTTATTGTTTCCACCTTCCGTTTCCTCGTCTTCCTCTCTTCACGTCCAGAGTCAGACATCTACTGTCTGTACCTCCTCTGTCGTTTTCACACTTCCATCTACTGCCGTTATACTTTCGTCTCCTGTCATCATACTTCACTCCATCGTCTTCACCGACGATTCTCCTTTTCGTCTCCTCATTTATCTGAGACCTCATCCTGTTCGACTCCCACCGAGTCCTCGGCTTTCTTCTACTCCTCCATGCTTGTATCATCATCTTCTTCCTGCACTTCTCACCTCTATACAACTCCATTTCTTCTCCTTCAACTCTTCTTCGTTCCCTAAAAGTTTCTTCAGGCACTGTACTACATCCAACAGCACTCGACCATACATGTCGCTTTGCCTCTCCCAGAGTGCTCGTAAGCATCTCTCCACACATACTGTCTCTTCTTCTTTCATTTTCCCGGCTATTACTCTTCTTCACTATCTTTTCTTCACGTTTCCTGTGGAACATGTCAACTCTTGACATCTCCCACAACTTAACTCTACTACCCAAATGCCTCTGTGCTCGTGGACAACTTGACGCTCTACTCTCGTCCTCTGTATGTCCACATCCTTCCTCATTCCTACTCAGCACAGTTGCATTCACCTTCCGACTCTTAATTTCAGCAGTCTGGGCTTTACTCAGGTCAACTCTCTCCACAGTATTCTTCTTCGGCTGGGCCATCTTCACTTTTGACCTCACCGAGACTTCATTTTCCTGGGCTGGACCTTCATCAAACAGCCATGCTATATCTACGTCGATATCTTCCACCGGTTGAATCGACACTGTCTCACCTTCTCCAGCGTCTTCCTCGTCGGCCACCTCTGCCTTCGTCACTACCGAGACAGGGTTTTCAATGGCTTGGCGGTCTCCTGGCTCATCTTCTCGGATGTCAGTCAGGTTCACACTCTCAGGTGTCCCACACGTGCCGTGGCCTTCTGGGCACTCCTCTGGCACAGTCTCCACTATGACTCTTGGCAACACCTTTGTCCCGCACAAGTCATTCCCCAGGATCACTTGGACTCCTGGAATAGGTATGTCGGGGCACACTCCCAACATCACCTCTGCCGACACATATTCCGACCTTAGCTGGACAGTACAAACGGGCATGTCACTCTCAGACAATAACCCATATACTTTCATCTTCCCACTGCCAGCTAACCGTCGACCATTCCCAATCAGGCTTCTCGCAATCAAGCTCTGATTAGCTCCGGTATCTCTTAAGATACCAACTTCTACCTCAGGTTGGCCTCCTATACTGATCCAACCTTTGCTCATGAACGGTCTATACCTCTCGTTCACTAAGTTCGCTCTCTGTGGTTTGTCTCGGAACACATTAGTATATTTACTTCCGGGGTCACACATGGCCAGGGTCACAACTCTCTTGCCCTGTCTACAATCTCGCATCACGTGACCCAATCCGTTACAATTGTAACATCTCATCTGGGTAAAGTCTCTTCTATATGTACCAGAGTAGCTCTGACTCTGCCCACTCGTATGAGAATTCCTCGGGCCAGGTACACTACTTGCACTCTGTGGGGTTTTACTGGACTCTCGATTTCCAGGATAACGATTAGTTTCTCGTTTAGCTCCTCCATCTTCACTTTCAGACGAAGTGCGCGACCTACTCTTCTGAGTTTTAGGGTACTTACTTTTATCTGCCCATTTATCAAAATTTTTCTCACCCCAGACTCTTCTGGGTCTTTCATAATTTCTTCCTCCCCAGACTCCATTGGGCCTGCCATTGCTGCGTCTCGCCTCGCTTCTCACTCTGTTCTCCCTCAAGCTATTGTATGCTTCAGTAATCATATCCGCCCTATCTGCGGCATCTTTCACCTCCATTATCCCTGCTTCTTGGATCTTGAACTTTGTTTCGGGATGCATCATCTCCAAGAACTTCTCCATGACCATCAGTTGCTTCAGGTCAGCGTAAGATCCAACTCCAGCAGCCTCAATCCACTTCTGGAATCGTCTTTCCAGATCCCTTGCTGTCTCAGCAAACGTACATGCTCCAACTTTGATCATCTCTCTGAAGCGCTTTCTATAAGCTTCTGGGGTTAACTGAAACGAGCGCAATATGCTGCTCTTTACTGTGGCGTAATCCTGGCACTCTTCCAGTGACAATTGGGTGTATGCCTCCCTGGCTGCACCGGTCAATCTTAACTGGACCAGCTGGGCCCATTCCTCCTGTGGCCACTCCTTGATGCTGGCTACTTTTTCAAAGTGCTCGAAAAAGCTCTCTGCCTCTTCGGGAACAAACAAGGGAATGTCCTTCTCCCTAACCCTAACATCTGGTGGGTGTGATACCTGGGTGGTGTTCTCTGGCAACCCATGTTCAATCCTTTGTTCAGCCAAGGTTCTATTCGCTTCTATCTGCATTTGTTTTGTTCTCTCTTTTTCTTTTTCCACCTCTAGCCTTGCTTTCTCTTTTTCTTTCTCCTGTTCCAACTCCAGTTCTCTTACTCTGGTTTTCTCTTTTTCTACTTCCAACCTGGTTTTCTCTTTTTCTACTTCCAGCCTGGTTTTCTCTTTTTCTACTTCCAGCCTGGTTTTCTCTTTTTCCTTCTCGGCTTCATTTTTCATCTGGAGTTCTAATTTCATCTTTTCCAGCTGGAACTGTCTCTCCTTGTCCTCACGCTGCATCTGGAGCTCTAACTGGAATCTCTCCAAGCTCCTATTTCGGCTACTCCTGCTACTGCGGCTACTCTTGCTGCTCCTACTCGATCCCTGGGATCTCACTTCATCCTGCCCATCTTCCTCCTTTCCACTTTCAGCTCCTTTTTGGGCTCCTTGCTCTGCCGCTTCACTTTTGGCTCTTAACTGCCTCAGGATCTCATCCTTCATCCCAGCTACTTTAGATGCTTTCAACCTGATGCCACATTTTCCTGCTATTTGTTTCAATTGATCCCTCGTGCAACCTTCCAAGTCCTCGGGCTTGCCTGACTCCACAAACGTTTGCACCTTATCCATCTTTGTCCTGTGAGTCTTCCCAAGAGAGAGAATATACACCTGCGGTCACACAGTTTATTTCAGCAAGGGTGTACAAATCCACTCTTGGACAGGGTGTGGGTGTGTCAGTTCACTCTCCCGGACACAGGCCCCCAATTTATTATAGACTGTGGGTTGGTTGGTGTTGTCGTCGTCGATCCTTCTCTATGGATAACCCAACCCACAACTCGGCAGAGTGCTTATACTAGGAGATCACCCTTGGCGCTTCTGGCTCTTGGAGAGGGGCTCAACGTCACACGTTCAGGGGATGCGGCTCCAACACTTAGCCTCGTTGTCACGTGCACACACCCACTCGAGCCGCTGTGACTCCCCACTCTCTCCTTATGAGATATGATCTCCTCAATCCCCTATGACTTACTAGTATTACCTCCTACCCTGTCCACAGCAGTGGTTCTTGGTTCTTTCTCTCTCCTTCTTTACTACCTCCTGGGAAGCCTCACTAGGACAAGGGCAAACACCAGCAAATTGTGACACATTTACTTGACAAAGCACATACACGATACATACACACATATAATAATAATGAATCCTATACTCTATAATATCACAATCAGGTTGCACTCCAACACCATCAGAACTCTATTATCAGCTTATCAAGCGGTATCCTATCTCCTGGTTACCACCTGATACTATTAACCTCCTCAAGTTGGTCAAGCCTACATACACTGTTGCACTATCAGCAAGATAATGTATATATACAGAAAATCAGCATTTGAATGCAATAACATATACCAGTATAAATGTTCATTGATACTTCAGTATGAAAAAACTCCTTGACGTAAGAATGCCAACAGTCACTCACCTCTCACTGCGTCTTGCACGCTAATGACAACCAAACACTATCAACTCCCTATAAGTAATCCACCAGAACTTCCCCTTCCACCTCTGGAAGTTCACTACCCTAATATCTTTAGGTTCTGCCGGGCTTCACTACCAGGATCCTCTGCAGCTCCTCCAGGCTGCTATCATGAAGTTTCCTTGAGTAACTACGGTGCTTCACCCTTCTGCTAGGTTCCTCCACAGCTCTCTTGGCTGCTACACCACCTCTACAGAAGCACGTGACACTCCTCTTCACTGCTGCTTCTCCTCACAGCTCGAGGTCCTCTGCTCCACTACCTTGGAGTCTCATCAGCTACATCATCTGCTGGCTTCGAAGTTCTCAGCAACTTCTTCCCCAAAGACAAACCTGCAACCCATCGACGTTCCAATAAAATGTTCCCCTTTAACACATAAACAAAAATAACCACACAATATGCTTGCCTCCAACCTCTATCTGTCCTCTACATACAGTGAGAGTGGACTCCCCCGTTTTGGGCGGGTCCATACTCCACCTCGCCTGGCGGCGGTCCTCACTCGCTGGGAGGGTCTTCCTCCATCCGGAGCCAGGCTCCCTCAGTCGTCCGCCAGCGCTCAGAGAGGACGGACGTCGCTCCGTGTTCCTCCCTCTTCACTCTCCTATTTCAGGCCTTCTGCCTTATTAAAACATGTCTAACTTATAAATAAACATCGCTACTGTCGCTGGGCACACGACCAACTACAATGCAATCACTATGAACTGGCGTATATCGTGCTTACCACAGATTAACTGATCGAGGGCGCTTTTCCTCTGACGGCGTCTGGTCAGGGCGCTCCACACAGCCCACAATAATGCCTCCGGGCGGCTTAATATTCACTAATTATCGTCCACGACTTGAGACCACACGTCCCCAGCTCGATTCCACAGCTGGCACGTCTGCACACTTCTCTTCTCTTAGAGATATATCACTAGGGGTTCCCTTCTGACGGGAGCTCAACGGAGCGCGGCTTCCCCCCGCGATGTCTGGCACTCAAGTGAGGTCAAGGTCCTCCAGAAGCGAGCCTCAAGCCTCCAGCAAAATGTCCACATCTCCTAGCCAGTCCTTTATCTATTTTCTTCTGCATTGCCCATAATCTCAAACTGTTACACATATCCAACCAACTATTTTACATATGGATTATTACCTCAATTTGCTAGACCTTCTAGTTAGGTCAGGCTTGCTGAATAACTCTCAAGAAGGGAGACTCGTTTCTCCTGCAGGCTGAGATCATAACACTCCCCTCCCCTTATTTTTGAGAGTTATTCCAGTGGCAAAGCTCGGGATAATACATCCGCCACCACACTGTCTCGTTCTTCACCCGATATACTCTCTTAGGAGTCTACAATTAGTTCGTTGCTCCTTGCAACATCTGGCTCACCTCTCTCCAGAAACATGATCTTCTCATAAACGATTTGACCTCTGACACCTCTTGGCTAGGCTGTCCTCCTTGGACGCCTGCACTCCATCGGTCCACTCTACTTATTGTTTCCACCTTCCGTTTCCTCGTCTTCCTCTCTTCACGTCCAGAGTCAGACATCTACTGTCTGTACCTCCTCTGTCGTTTTCACACTTCCATCTACTGCCGTTATACTTTCGTCTCCTGTCATCATACTTCACTCCATCGTCTTCACCGACGATTCTCCTTTTCGTCTCCTCATTTATCTGAGACCTCATCCTGTTCGACTCCCACCGAGTCCTCGGCTTTCTTCTACTCCTCCATGCTTGTATCATCATCTTCTTCCTGCACTTCTCACCTCTATACAACTCCATTTCTTCTCCTTCAACTCTTCTTCGTTCCCTAAAAGTTTCTTCAGGCACTGTACTACATCCAACAGCACTCGACCATACATGTCGCTTTGCCTCTCCCAGAGTGCTCGTAAGCATCTCTCCACACATACTGTCTCTTCTTCTTTCATTTTCCCGGCTATTACTCTTCTTCACTATCTTTTCTTCACGTTTCCTGTGGAACATGTCAACTCTTGACATCTCCCACAACTTAACTCTACTACCCAAATGCCTCTGTGCTCGTGGACAACTTGACGCTCTACTCTCGTCCTCTGTATGTCCACATCCTTCTCATTCCTACTCAGCACAGTTGCATTCACCTTCCGACTCTTAATTTCAGCAGTCTGGGCTTTACTCAGGTCAACTCTCTCCACAGTATTCTTCTTCGGCTGGGCCATCTTCACTTTTGACCTCACGAGACTTCATTTTCCTGGGCTGGACCTTCATCAAACAGCCATGCTATATCTACGTCGATATCTTCCACCGGTTGAATCGACACTGTCTCACCTTCTCCAGCGTCTTCCTCGTCGGCCACCTCTGCCTTCGTCACTACCGAGACAGGGTTTTCAATGGCTTGGCGGTCTCCTGGCTCATCTTCTCGGATGTCAGTCAGGTTCACACTCTCAGGTGTCCCACACGTGCCGTGGCCTTCTGGGCACTCCTCTGGCACAGTCTCCACTATGACTCTTGGCAACACCTTTGTCCCGCACAAGTCATTCCCCAGGATCACTTGGACTCCTGGAATAGGTATGTCGGGGCACACTCCCAACATCACCTCTGCCGACACATATTCCGACCTTAGCTGGACAGTACAAACGGGCATGTCACTCTCAGACAATAACCCATATACTTTCATCTTCCCACTGCCAGCTAACCGTCGACCATTCCCAATCAGGCTTCTCGCAATCAAGCTCTGATTAGCTCCGGTATCTCTTAAGATACCAACTTCTACCTCAGGTTGGCCTCCTATACTGATCCAACCTTTGCTCATGAACGGTCTATACCTCTCGTTCACTAAGTTCGCTCTCTGTGGTTTGTCTCGGAACACATTAGTATATTTACTTCCGGGGTCACACATGGCCAGGGTCACAACTCTCTTGCCCTGTCTACAATCTCGCATCACGTGACCCAATCCGTTACAATTGTAACATCTCATCTGGGTAAAGTCTCTTCTATATGTACCAGAGTAGCTCTGACTCTGCCCACTCGTATGAGAATTCCTCGGGCCAGGTACACTACTTGCACTCTGTGGGGTTTTACTGGACTCTCGATTTCCAGGATAACGATTAGTTTCTCGTTTAGCTCCTCCATCTTCACTTTCAGACGAAGTGCGCGACCTACTCTTCTGAGTTTTAGGGTACTTACTTTTATCTGCCCATTTATCAAAATTTTTCTCACCCCAGACTCTTCTGGGTCTTTCATAATTTCTTCCTCCCCAGACTCCATTGGGCCTGCCATTGCTGCGTCTCGCCTCGCTTCTCACTCTGTTCTCCCTCAAGCTATTGTATGCTTCAGTAATCATATCCGCCCTATCTGCGGCATCTTTCACCTCCATTATCCCTGCTTCTTGGATCTTGAACTTTGTTTCGGGATGCATCATCTCCAAGAACTTCTCCATGACCATCAGTTGCTTCAGGTCAGCGTAAGATCCAACTCCAGCAGCCTCAATCCACTTCTGGAATCGTCTTTCCAGATCCCTTGCTGTCTCAGCAAACGTACATGCTCCAACTTTGATCATCTCTCTGAAGCGCTTTCTATAAGCTTCTGGGGTAACTGAAACGAGCGCAATATGCTGCTCTTTACTGTGGCGTAATCCTGGCACTCTTCCAGTGACAATTGGGTGTATGCCTCCCTGGCTGCACCGGTCAATCTTAACTGACCAGCTGGGCCATTCCTCCTGTGGCCACTCCTTGATGCTGGCTACTTTTTCAAAGTGCTCGAAAAAGCTCTCTGCCTCTTCGGAACAAACAATGGGAATGTCCTTCTCCCTAACCCTAACATCTGGTGGGTGTGATACCTGGGTGTGTTCTCTGGCAACCCATGTTCAATCCTTTGTTCAGCCAAGGTTCTATTCGCTTCTATCTGCATTTGTTTTGTTCTCTCTTTTTCTTTTTCCACCTCTAGCCTTGCTTTCTCTTTTTCTTTCTCCTGTTCCAACTCCAGTTCTCTTACTCTGGTTTTCTCTTTTTCTACTTCCAACCTGGTTTTCTCTTTTCTACTTCCAGCCTGGTTTTCTCTTTTTCTACTTCCAGCCTGGTTTTCTCTTTTTCCTTCTCGGCTTCATTTTTCATCTGGAGTTCTAATTTCATCTTTTCCAGCTGGAACTGTCTCTCCTTGTCCTCACGCTGCATCTGGAGCTCTAACTGGAATCTCTCCAAGCTCCTATTTCGGCTACTCCTGCTACTGCGGCTACTCTTGCTGCTCCTACTCGATCCCTGGGATCTCACTTCATCCTGCCCATCTTCCTCCTTTCCACTTTCAGCTCCTTTTTGGGCTCCTTGCTCTGCCGCTTCACTTTTGGCTCTTAACTGCCTCAGGATCTCATCCTTCATCCCAGCTACTTTAGATGCTTTCAACCTGATGCCACATTTTCCTGCTATTTGTTTCAATTGATCCCTCGTGCAACCTTCCAAGTCCTCGGGCTTGCCTGACTCCACAAACGTTTGCACCTTATCCATCTTTGTCCTGTGAGTCTTCCCAAGAGAGAGAATATACACCTGCGGTCACACAGTTTATTTCAGCAAGGGTGTACAAATCCACTCTTGGACAGGGTGTGGGTGTGTCAGTTCACTCTCCCGGACACAGGCCCCCAATTTATTATAGACTGTGGGTTGGTTGGTGTTGTCGTCGTCGATCCTTCTCTATGGATAACCCACCCACAACTCGGCAGAGTGCTTATACTAGGAGATCACCCTTGGCGCTTCTGGCTCTTGGAGAGGGGCTCAACGTCACACGTTCAGGGGATGCGGCTCCAACACTTAGCCTCGTTGTCACGTGCACACACCCACTCGAGCCGCTGTGACTCCCCACTCTCTCCTTATGAGATATGATCTCCTCAATCCCCTATGACTTACTAGTATTACCTCCTACCCTGTCCACAGCAGTGGTTCTTGGTTCTTTCTCTCTCCTTCTTTACTACCTCCTGGAAGCCTCACTAGGACAAGGGCAAACACCAGCAAATTGTGACACATTTACTTGACAAAGCACATACACGATACATACACACATATAATAATAATGAATCCTATACTCTATAATACACAATCAGGTTGCACTCCAACACCATCAGAACTCTATTATCAGCTTATCAAGCGGTATCCTATCTCCTGGTTACCACCTGATACTATTAACCTCCTCAAGTGGTCAAGCCTACATACACTGTTGCACTATCAGCAAGATAATGTATATACAGAAAATCAGCATTTGAATGCAATAACATATACCAGTATAAATGTTCATTGATACTTCAGTATGAAAAACTCCTTGACGTAAGAATGCCAACAGTCACTCACCTCTCACTGCGTCTTGCACGCTAATGACAACCAAACACTATCAACTCCCTATAAGTAATCCACCAGAACTTCCCTTCCACCTCTGGAAGTTCACTACCCTAATATCTTTAGGTTCTGCCGGGCTTCACTACCAGGATCCTCTGCAGCTCCTCCAGGCTGCTATCATGAAGTTTCCTTGAGTAACTACGGTGCTTCACCCTTCTGCTAGGTTCCTCCACAGCTCTCTGGCTGCTACACCACCTCTACAGAAGCACGTGACACTCCTCTTCACTGCTGCTTCTCCTCACAGCTCGAGGTCCTCTGCTCCACTACCTTGAGTCTCATCAGCTACATCAATCTGCTGGCTTCGAAGTTCTCAGCAACTTCTTCCCCAAAGACAAACCTGCAAACCATCGACGTTCCAATAAAATGTCCCTTTAACACATAAACAAAAATAACCACACAATATGCTTGCTCCAACCTCTATCTGTCCTCTACATACAGTGAGAGTGGACTCCCCCGTTTTGGGCGGGTCCCATACTCCACCTCGCCTGGCGGCGGTCCTCACTCGCTGGGAGGGTCTTCCTCCATCCGGAGCCAGGCTCCCTCAGTCGTCCCGCCAGCGCTCAGAGAGGACGGACGTCGCTCCGTGTTCCTCCCTCTTCACTCTCCTATTTCAGGCCTTCTGCCTTATTAAAACATGTCTAACTTATAAATAAACATCGCTACTGTCGCTGGGCACACGACCAACTACAATGCAATCACTATGAACTGGCGTATATCGTGCTTACCACAGATTAACTGATCGAGGGCGCTTTTCCTCTGACGGCGTCTGGTCAGGGCGCTCCACACAGCCCACAATAATGCCTCGGGCGGCTTAATATTCACTAATTATCGTCCACGACTTGAGACCACACGTCCCCAGCTCGATTCCACAGCTGGCACGTCTGCACACTTCTCTTCTCTTAGAGATATATCACTAGGGGTTCCCTTCTGACGGGAGCTCAACGGAGCGCGGCTTCCCCCCGCGATGTCTGGCACTCAAGTGAGGTCAAGGTCCTCCAGAAGCGAGCCTCAAGCCTCCAGCAAAATGTCCACATCTCCTAGCCAGTCCTTATCTATTTTCTTCTGCATTGCCCATAATCTCAAACTGTTACACATATCCAACCAACTATTTTACATATGGATTATTACCTCAATTTGCTAGACCTTCTAGTTAGGTCAGGCTTGCTGAATAACTCTCAAGAAGGGAGACTCGTTTCTCCTGCAGGCTGAGATCATAACAATAAATAGAGAGAATGTACAGATAAACAAATTATCACATGTGCATATGAAATTGTTTTGGTATTTCCAAGAGATCTCTGGACCAATCAAGAGTCTTCTCCACACGGTCATTACATATCACTTCAAATAAAACAAACATATCAATATTAATTCTTTGAAGAAGGTCAACATCAGCTGAAGTTTAAGGGGGTTTCCAAGCCCAATGCGTCTTACATCAATTTCCATTTTTTCCCCATAGAAACTTGTGAGAATTGATTTTTGCTCATAAATCCTTATTAATTACCAGGATTTTACATTACTGCGGTTATTCTTACATAATAAAAAGATAACTCTTGCTATTATACATACAAAAATACTAATTGGAAGAACTTTGGAGATAAGTGGCATCATTGCTTACAAACATATTTATAAAAAGTGTTAAGTACAGAGATGGTCTTCGATTTTTCGATGGTTTACTATATTATATTAACGATTTTGTTCGAAAAATCCCGGAGAAATATTCATGTCTAAATAAAAAAAATAGCTTTCCATGGTGAGTTGTGATTGTATAGTGTCGTAGGGTGGGTGTGAGTTGACCCTCATGCCCTACTTTAGTATAATTGGCTACTATTACGACCACAAACAACTCACATAAAATATGAAATACGGGTTTGATTGTCCGTAGAGTGTTTAACCACATTGTGTTCTGCTGTTGTTGATTTCCTAGATGTATGCCTTCCTAGTCATTTATTGAGGTAGTGTGATTACAAATAGATACAATTATTAGGCCAGGATTATTTTAATATAGTTCAGTCTAAATTGTTTCTGAATGTACCTAATTTTTTTTATTTACTATTTGGCACAATTTTATTTAATTCTCTGAAATTTTTTCCTGTTCTCCCTCCGTAAATAATTTGTGTATTATACAGTGTATTATTATTAGTGTATTATACAGCATACATATTATGTGTAGTAATACGACTTCACTACTAGGAACAACGTGCCGTACAACCCTACGCTCAACGCCCCTGTTGTGTTCGCTGAGTCCTGGAAGGTAATACACAGTGTATTGTGAGCAAATCACGGCTTAGTGTAATATTAGGAGCAGTGAAACAATTTTGTGTTCTGCAGATTCGTGCAAACGGTGAAGAGATTGAGGTGCCAGCGGGTCCCTAAGCCCAGAGGGTGACCGCCGGAGGAGTCAAGCACAATGTCCTTGTCTGGCGCCAGGGAGAATGTCTCAGGATTCTGGGCTCTCAAGGTCTTGTGGAAAGTCTGGCGCCAGGGAGAATGTCTCAGGGGGCTCTCAAGGTCTTTTGGTAAGTCTCGCGCCAGGGAGAATGTCTCAGGGTGCTGGGCTCTCAGAATCGTAATGTGAGCCTGAGGCTAGGCAGAGTGCCTAAAGATGTTGGTGTATGGAGGTTTTATGGTAAGTTTAACGAGAGGGAGAGTGCCTCATGGCGCTGATCTCTGAAGGTCTTGTGGTAAATCCACTTAGGCTGCATTATTTTTAGTTAAATCTAAATTAAAATAATACATTTTTATACAATAATCTTGCTTCTTATCGTACATGTATAGTTTCTTTGTTATTATTTTCTACCCTAGTCAAGGCCACAATTACAACGCTAGCCAGCATATATATGGATTTTCTCTTATCCTCCATGTACAGGGTTAGAGATCTGTTAAACATAGAGTTCAGTGATTTATAGAACAATCAACCCCAGAAGGGTGCTTTTAAAATGCTAATCTAACCTACAAACATAAATTCATAAATACACAGATTTACGTCTGGTCTACATAAACAGTGTTCGCGGTGTCGTCTTCTTATGGCTCCTTCTCATTCTCATGTAATGCTAATGGCCTGGTCGCGTCTTCTGGTTTCAATCTTGACTTGAGTGGTATAATATTTCTTTAAATTGCTGCAAAGTTGTAATATGAAGGTGCTTGCCAAAGATAGCTTTAGACTGTCAGATTGTTATACCAGTCTCCACAACTCTCGCCATGTCTCCATGACTGGTAGATGCACCCGAACCTCTATCTCGATAAGGGTCACATCTATATTTAACAAATGAGAGTAGATTATTACCTAGGGACCCTTTGGGGGATCTTTCCTGCTACCCTTTCACCACCTCTTTTCCCTACTGCCTTTTCAGCTCCAGCACTGCAAGATTCGCTTCGACGTGTGGGCCAACCCTAATATTCATTCTGAGCTTCGCGGCTTGTGTGGTATTCCGGACAAGAACACTGGCAACGACTTCACTACTAGGAACAACGTGCCGTACAACCCTACGCTCAACGCCCCTGTTGTGTTCGCTGAGTCCTGGAAGGTAATACACAGTGTATTGTGAGCAAATCACGGCTTAGTGTAATATTAGGAGCAGTGAGAGGCGGAAAACTGTCCTGCAAAAGTGCCATTTTATACCATAGAGCGCTCCTGAGGGTCGAACCTCACACTGACACATAATAGGGGTGTTGTGTTCAACAGCTGACAGACACTACGGGGGTAGAGCTAAACTAACCGCAATATTATGCCTGCAGACACCGGACCAGACCAACCCCGCCTGCAGAGCCGCCGGGAGACGCAGGAGATCCATCAACACGGTTAGTTAGAATGTTGTCTGCTGAGTGACAACTAAACTGTCGTGGGTTGAATCCTGTTGACCCATCAGTCCTTGTCGTATGGGGATGATGGGTTGGGGGGGGGGAACCTCGATAACCCTATTCGGCTTCTTGTCTCCCAACAATGGTGAGCCATTGTAATGATAACTAGGATTTATATCCTGTCATAAATCAATAGGATAAATGGATATGCTTTAATCCTTAAATTTATTCTTTATAAACTATATACTGCCGATAATTTATACATTTTGGAATTTCTAATCATATGCGGATATTGCAACTAATTAATTTTGAGCATCAAGCATTTATTTGCACTAAAGAAAGATAATAGAAATTAGTTTTCTTCTCTCAGTGTTCCAATAAAGCACTGCAAATGAGAAATTAACCAACACCTTTTATTATATACAAAGTTTTATTGGGAACTATGTTAAAAGAATATTTAATTAGAACTACCGGAATAATAAAATATTTTATTTTTTCTAGTTTGAATACCTTTTGTTGAATATTTATTTAATCCCTTATCATTATATATTCTTCTGTATCCTTAATTAAGCTCAGATTAAACAAAAAATCAGTAATACTATTAAAACTCCACAAACAAATATTACAGGATTGCTGTGGAAGGTCCACTGTCTTTATTATGTTGGAAGTTGCTTCTTTAATAAGTTGTCAAAGAATAACAGGATTTTTTCTATTTTATCTACAGGAGTCTCAAGCAACGTTCAAACAATGCCAGCAGGACAATGTTTCATGGAAGAGAATGTTGGCACTGTGCCAGCAGACTGTTGGTGGGGCAAAATCCAATGGCCAGGGTGCCTCTGGGGAGCTCAGCCAGGTGCTTGTGGGTAAGACTACCACCAGGGAATAGTCAGAGTCCCTCCATGGAGGTCAGCCAGGTGCTTGTGGGTAAGACTATCACCAGGGAATAGTCAGAGTCCCTCCATGGAGGTCAGCCAGGTGCTTGTGGGTAAGACTACCACCAGGGAATAGTCAGAGTCCCTCCATGGAGGTCAGCCAGGTACTTGTGGGCAAAAAATACCATCAGGGGATGACCAGAGTGCCTCCGGGGAGCTCAGCATAACTTGTGGATAAGACTTCCGCAAGGGAAAACAGAATTAAAAGTGAAACATACAAGGGGAATATAGAAACAGAAAGATAAACACAGAAACAGAGTTTAAGGAATAGAAGCTGAAGATGCGATTCGACAGCACTTGATTAAAAATACATTCTCTAGAGAAACAAATAAATACGAATTATATGCCATAAAAATGAATATTCGGTATAGAGACAATATGAGCAGTGACCATAGAGTCCAACACCTCCTTTCTCCTCCCCCTCTCCCGGCAGATTCGTGCGCTTTGACCTGTGCATGATCAGCACAGGCTCTCCAGACCCGGAGAAGGACACTGAGAAGTGGCTGGGTGAGGTGAAGGTCATGGCTCAGGAGCGAGTCTTCATTGAGACTATGGTTGCGGGTGAGTTAAGACACGTGATGGAGCCTTAATACTCAGGGCAAAGTTCATTTGTATAATGAATTATTATTACTTGTTTAAATCATTACTGGAATAGTTTAAATGATAATTATATCGTGCATGATGAATGATAATAATTATACTATTACTAGCACTGATAATAATAATAATGATAATAATTGTATTGCCTTTAGTTCACCGGAACATATATATATAAATCCAAGTGCTTTTTTCGTTAAATATTACTGAGGTAGACACCTGACAACAGAGGTGGACTGATGATGTGTCTTGTGTCAACAAGTATGACCGGGAGAAGGGTCAGTGTGAGGACCTGCCTAAGGAGGTCGTAACGATACCCAACCGTCAGTATAGTGCAACTTATCTTAAGTGTTAATAACATAGCTACTAGGAATATATTTCATTATGTGGTTACTTCTTTATGGATGTTTTATATTGTAGGTTCGTCTTTGCACTTGCTTGAAAAGTCGAGTATGTAATGAATGTGATTTAATTATTCATTCTTACTGGTATCCACTTGTACTTAAATATTTAACTGTTTGGATTATGTATAATATGATATAATAACCAGTCAAACTAACAAACAAATTCAGGTTTCCCTTCCATAACTCTAGGTAAACAACAGATGAATTTAGATTTATCTTATCATAATCAGTGAAACTAACAGGCTAACTCAGGTCTTTCTTGCATAACCAGTCACTTTGGAAGATGAACTCAGATGATACTTAGCATAATCATTCAAAATAGTCCTCTTAGTCGGAATATTATATTAATTAATCAAATTAATATTTTCTTGCAGCCTGTACGAATCCCATCGACTTGATCTTTAATCCGGGATGTTTGGGACTGAAGCCAATTCGGCACTTCCTCCACAATTAAAACCACCACTTCTTCCTGGTGAGGTTCCATGAGTGTCCACGTCTAACTTCGTCATTATTTCACTTTTAAACTGGAAGAATTACCTGTCATGAATTTTTGTTTTCACATTGTCAGCCATATAAGACTTATAAAAACACACCGTCCTTAGTTTTCAATCTCTTAGTGTTGCTTGTAATGTTATTGTTTTCAATTAAAATTACTAACACTATACAAAGGACTAAATTAAGATTGGTTCTTGGAATTCCCAAGATTTGGAATCACTCATTATATTTGCTGACTTTTCATTTACAGTTAAATGCATTGTTAACGTTGCAAAGAGCTTAAATCATACCTGGTTGATGGGGTTCTGGAGTTCTTCTACTCCCCAAGCCCGGCCCGAGGCCAGGCTCGACTTGTGAGAGTTTGGTCCACCAGGCTGTTGCTTGGAGCGGCCCGCAGGCCCACATACCCACCACAGCCCGGTTGGTCCGGCACTCCTTGGAGGAATAAATCTAGTTTCCTCTTGAAGATGTCCACGGTTGTTCCGGCAATATTTCTTATGCTTGCTGGGAGGACGTTGAACAACCGCGGACCTCTGATGTTTATACAGTGTTCTCTGATTGTGCCTATGGCACCTCTGCTCTTCACTGGTTCTATTCTACATTTTCTTCCATGTCGTTCACTCCAGTACGTTGTTATTTTACTGTGTAGATTTGGTACTTGGCCCTCCAGTATCTTCCAGGTGTATATTATTTGATATCTCTCTCGTCTTCTTTCTAGTGAGTACATTTGGAGGGCTTTGAGACGATCCCAATAATTTAGGTGCTTTATTGCGTCTATGCGTGCCGTATATGTTCTCTGTATTCCCTCTATTTCAGCAATCTCTCCTGCTCTGAAGGGGGAAGTGAGTACTGAGCAGTACTCAAGACGGGACAACACAAGTGACTTGAAGAGTACAACCATTGTGATGGGATCCCTGAATTTGAAAGTTCTCGTAATCCATCCTATCATTTTCTGGCTGTCGCAATATTTGCTTGGTTATGCTCCTTAAACGTTAGGTCGTCAGACATTATTATTCCCAAATCCTTTACATGCTGTTTTCCTACTATGGGTACATTTGATTGTGTTTTGCACTCTGTATTATGTTTAAGGTCCTCATTTTTACCGTACCTGAGTACCTGGAATTTATCACTGTTAAACATCATGTTATTTTCTGATGCCCAGTCGAAAACTTTATTAATATCAGCTTGAAGTTTTTCAATGTCCTCAGCCGAGGTAATTTTCATACTGATTTTTGTGTCATCTGCAAAGGATGATACGAAGCTGTGACTTGTATTTTTGTCTATATCTGATATAATAATAAGGAAAAGCAGCGGTGTTCCCGCTCGAAATCCATGTTGGCCTGGGTTGTGAAGGTCATTGGTCTCCATGAAATTGGTGACCTGACTCCTAATCACTCTCTCAAATACTTCTATGATGTGCGATGTTAGTGCAACTGGTCTATAATTTTTTGCCAATGCTTTGCTCCCTCCCTTGTGTAGAGGGGCTATGTCTGCTACTTTAAGTGCATCTGGTATCTCCCCCGTGTCCAAGCTCTTCCTCCACACTATACTGAGTGCCTGTGCTACCGGCACTTTGCATTTCTTTATAAATATTGAATTCCATGAGTCTGGACCTGGGGCCGAGTGCATGGGCATGTTTTGAATTTCTTTTTCAAAATTTAGTGCGCTCGTGTTTATATCAGTTATATTTCAACCCGTTCTCACACAAGACAGCACATATATGACTTAATGCTTAAAGTCAATATGTTGAATATGAATTAGTAAATATGTGATATATTCCCAGTTACTTTTTTTCTAAGGCCCAAACTCTTCCTCACGTACCAATTTACGTCTCACAGTATCCATCCGTCAACCTAGATAGCAGAATAGTCGTGATTGGTTCAATTATAAGGAAAATTGTAGTTTTCAGATCCCACATGGGTTGTAAAATTGACCTACTATTGTCCATGCTCTTAGAATATTACAGATCAGCTACTTCCTATTGAAGGCTCGTAGTTTTGTTTTGAGAAATATTAGTTGTTCTTAGTAAATTATAATAAGCACTAAAAATTATTACATAGAATAACAGTGCTTCACCAATCAATATTATATACCATAGTTTGTGCTTTACAAATTGCTTTTGCCTGTACTGATGTTAAGGACTATCCTGTACTGATGTTAAGGACTATCTTACAGGTAACTATCCACAGTCTCTGTACCTAAAGCCTACTAGTTCCACTGATGTCAATGAAATAATCCTTTCCCTTAAAACCAAGACTAGTGCCCTCGAGGAGATACCAACTTTAATTTACAAAAAAGCCTCCAGATCTCTAGCCCCTGCTATTGCATTGCTCTTCAACAAGTCACTTGAACTCCAAACCTTTCCTGACATTCTAAAAAAAGCAAGAGTAACCCCTGTCTACAAATGTGGTGATCTCACTGATGTTAACAACTACAGACCTATATCAATCCTGCCTAACTTGTCAAAAATATTCGAAAAGCTAATCTACAAGCAGCTTTACTCTTTTCTAGCCAAACACAATATACTTAGCTCTTGTCAATATGGCTTCAGACCCAAAAAAAGCACTAACGATGCACTTATTAGTATGATTAACTTAATTCACGCAGCTCTTGATAAAAAGGAGTTTCCTGTTGGGTTATTTGTGGACCTGCGTAAGGCTTTTGACACTGTCAACCATCAAAACCTTCTTCTTAAATTGCATCATTATGGAGTCAGAGGACACTCCCTGCAATACCTCAAATCTTATCTTACTGACAGGCTCCAGTATGTTTCTGTGAATAATACAATTTCTCCCACCCTACCCATCAACATTGGTGTTCCTCAGGGCAGCATACTTGGCCCTCTCCTCTTTCTCATCTACATTAATGACCTTCCAAATGCCTCCCAACACCTCAAACCAATTCTATTTGCTGACGACACAACCTTCATTTACTCCAGTCCTGACCCCCTTGCTCTAAATGCCACAGTAAATACTGAGCTAGAGAAAGTCCATCTTTGGCTAACTGCCAACAAACTCACCCTTAACATTGACAAAACGTTTTATATTCTGTTTGGCAATAAATCCTCTAATCAGATAAATCTCAAAATAAACAATACCCAAATTTGTAACAAATTAGATGGCAAATTCCTTGGCGTTCTCATCGACCACAAGCTGAATTTCCAGGGTCACATTCTAAATATATCAAAAAAAGTTTCAAAAACTGTTGGCATTCTTTCTAAGATCAGATATTATGTACCCCGCCCTGCCCTGGTTACTCTCTATTACTCCCTCATCTATCCATACCTCAACTATGGTATTTGTGCTTGGGGTTCTACTACCCAAAATCATTTACGTCCTCTCATTACCCAACACAAAGCTGCTATTAGGACAATATCCAACTCTGGCCCCAGACAGCACTCGGTACCCTTACTCAAATCTCTGAATATGTTAGATATTAAGTCACTGCACATTCTCTCTTGTGTATTATACATATATAAAACGCTGAACTGTAATGCCAATCCTGACCTCAAAAGCTTCATTGAAGGTTGTAACAGAACCCATGAGCACCACACCAGGAATAAATACAGTTTTGATATTCCTAGAGTACGACTTAATCAAACTAGAAATGCTCTACAAATCAAGGGACCCAGAATGTGGAATGACCTTCCCAACCATGTTAAAGACTGTACCTCTCTCAACCAGTTTAAGATAAAAACTAAACACTACCTAATAAATTCCCTGTAACCCACCTCACTCCTTTATTGTCAACCCATGTCTGTTATTTTATTATTATTATTATTTTTTTAATCAACACTGTTTGTCAACCTATTGTATTTGTGCTGCTTTTTCAGTCATGTTCCCCCTTTTTTTTATCTTTATTTGTATTTGTTTTCAACACTTTTTATTCTTTATGCTCAATTAGTATTAACTTCTAGATATTAATGTTTTTCTTGCCCGAAACGCATTGCGTAATAGTGGCTTTAGGCATTGTATGTACTAGCTCTATCTTTATATCAATCCATTAATGTAACATCACTTGTATGTATGTACCTTACCTGAATAAACATATTTATTTATTTATTTATAAATCTTTAAAGGATGTTTTGTAGGAACGCTAACAGAAAACGATGTTACGTTGGAATGTCTATGGGGTAAACTACTGCAAACAGGATATTATTGTGTCTACTATACCAACTATAGCTAGGATGGGTATATTGTCCACTACCACCTGTTAGGTGGGTAATGGGTCCAATACCACCCACAGGATGGGTATGAGGGTCACATCCACCCACAGGATGAGTATGGGGACCACATCCATCCACAGGAAGGGTATGGGGTCCAATACCACCCACAGGATGAGTATGGCGTCCACTACAACCCACAGGATGGGTATGGGGCTCCAAATACCCATAGAATGAGTATGGGGCTCCAACCACCCATAGAATGGGTATGGGGTCCAATAACACCCACTGGATGTGCATGGCGTCCATTGTCGCGCATCGAGCTCGAAAACCGCAGCATTCATCTCAGAACCATGCCTATTTCACGCAGATTTCTTCATAAACGTAAGAGTTTTATATGTCACAAGAAAGATAGAAATATAAGCTTCATTCTAAATACCTTACCATGGGTATATTTAAATTTAAAGCGAAGATACGTGTATTTTTATAATAGCCGAGCTCCGACCCCAGACAGATCGATCGACCGAGCAACTCTTTATTTATTTATTTATTTATTTATTTATTTATGCATATACAAGAATGTACATTGGGAATGTGAGGATACATAATATGGTAATTACAGTCTTGTAAAGCCACTAGTACGCGCAGCGTTTCGGGCAGGTCCTTAATCAAAGAAAATTTTAAGAAGGTAAATGCTTGCAAAATTTATAGACAAAAAAATGATAACAGTTACGTGGAATGAAAAAAATAAGATGAGAGAAAATTGTAGGTACAGTATATTAAAGCACATAGGTAGCTAAGATTGATTGCAATGACAGCTTGAATGGTAGTTGACAAAAATTGGTAGGCACAATACAGCAGGAACAATATAAGATTGATTGCAATGACAGCTTGAATGGTAATTGACAAAAATTGGTAGTCACAATCCAGCATATGGCTAGCACATAAAAGAAGACAGCAATGAACACAATGATAAGGTTGTTTGATACTACATAAAAATTAGGAGATTGGGTAACACTAGGTACAGAGCAAATTTAAAGCTCAGTGTAGGAAACTAAGAAGATGAAATTAGGAACTTTTTGGTTTTGCTTTTAAATAAGGCAAAAGTTTTACAGTTTTTCAATTCACTAGGGAGTGAGTTCCATAGACTAGGTCCCTTAATTTGCATAGAGTGTTTACACAGATTAAGTTTGACCCTGGGGATATCAAAGAGATATTTATTTCTGGTGTGGTGATAATGGGTCCTATTACATCTGTCCAGGGAGAGTTTCAGAGCATGGTCTGCATTTAAGAACAGGGTTTTGTAAGTGTAGTTGACACAAGAGAATGTGTGGAGGGAGTTAATATTTCGCAAGTTTAGGGATTTAAACAAGGGAGCTGAGTGTTGTCTGAAAGCAGAGTTAGTTATTATTCTGATAGCAGATTTTTGCTGTGATGATGGTCTTAAGGTGGTTTGCAGTGGTAGACCCCCATGCACAGATACCATAATTAAGATAGGGGTAGATTAGTGCATAATATAGTGAGAGGAGAGCAGAGTTAGGAACATAATACCTGATTTTGGAGAGTATACCAACTGTCTTAGAGACTTTCTTAGTTATGTGTTGAATGTGGGTGCTGTAGTTGAGTCTCTTGTCTAGGAATAGGCCAAGAAACTTGCCATCATTTTTATTACTGATGTTAATGTTGTCTATCTGTAGCTGAATTGCATTTGATGATTTGCTTTCTCTCAGAACAATGTTTATTTCACGTGAATTCGTTAATAAACATATATGTTTTATATGTCTCAAGAAAGGCAGACATATAAGCTTCACTTTAAACACTTTACCATAGACATATTTAAAGTTCTAATGAAGATACATGTATTTTAAAAATTACGGAGCTCCCACCCCGTACAGACTGAACGACAGAGCAACTCTCTCTCAGATCAATGTTTATTTCACTTAAATTCGTTAATAAACACAAATGTTTTATATGTCTTAAGCAAGATAGAAATAAGAGCTTCATTTTAAATACATTACAATAGACATATTTATAGCTCAAGTGAAGATACATATGTTTTTATAGTAGCGCTCAGTAGCTTGTCGGGCATGGAGTGCAGACGCCTACGCACTTGCCGATATATTGTATAATTAACAAAGATACGCTAATAAAGCCTAAAATCTTATATGCCTCCAGAAAGACCGAGATATGAACATTATTATGATTGCACCAAATGAAATATATCATGTTCGAGAACAAAGATATATCAATTTTAAATTAAGTTTCGACTCTTGCTCGGGCGAGAGAGATGGGGCGACTCTCGCCCCATCTATTGGGGATTCTGTCCACTAAAGACCCAATGCTACTCAAACCCTCCTAGCATTATTTAGGTAATGAAGTAATATGGTATATATACTCACTATAATGTGGGTGTTGAATGCAGAACACGAGAAAACATATATTTACTCCAAACTAATATAATTTCATTATGAAATAAGTAAATAAGTAGCATCAAAGGAAGTCGACGGTCCAAGCGTCAATGTTGTGGAGCGACTTATCCAAGATATATCGTTGTTTGGAAAGTGTTTGTTGGCATATCCAGTTGTCGCACTTCTCTGCACAAATTATCACAAATTTAAATTATAATGTTAACAAGTAGAATACATATTTTTAATAAAATCTAACATAACTCGCCAGAAAACATTTAACATTTATTAAAAATATATGTTTGGAAGTTAAATCGACTTCATAGGACAATTTTATAGTTTTGTTATATTACAACAACAAAAAAAAAATATATACTCGTTATTCGTTGACATGCGTTCGTTACCTAAACTACCATGTACTGTACTTATGTAAAATCTCCCATGTCTCTTCGCTCATCTCACCAAACCCTACAGGCTCTGTGATATATTGTTTAATTAATTGAGATTCACAAATAAAGCTTATAATTGTATATGTTATCAAAAAGGCAGAGCTTAGTTTAGTTCATTTATTATGCACCCCATACCCATCCTATGGGCGATAGTGGAGTGTTACAGAGGCACATAATGGGCTCAGGGACTGAGCCCCACAATTCATATAGCCATGCAAGTTATAATCTTGATAAGCTAGTTACAAAAGTCAGTGCACATTGTCACATCAACAATGGGCTCGAGACCGACCACAAGTACAGTTTATAATTTAAGCAACTGACATATATGGAGGGCTAGTGTCACAATTGATATGTTTATCCTACACATAACCTCCTCTCCCCCATCAAATGGGCAGCGGTGGATAGGTTACAATCAAATCGTTTTTTGCATTTTATTCAGAGATTAGATCTTATTGGGTGAGGAAAGATATTCATATTTTAAAGAAGGCTTCTTGGCTGATGCTCTCCATTGATGGAAAATATACAACCTTTTGAAAATCAATGTTAGTTTGATCTAGATATTGTAATTAACGAAATTATTTATGTCATCAGAAAGGTAGAAATATAGGCTACATTTAAAATCCTTTGTCATAAATATAACTGAAGTGAAAACGAAGATATATGCGTTTTGATAGTTACTTGATGGCTAGCTCTGAGAGTGTGAAGCCCTGCACACCAGCCAATAAATTGTATAATTAGTTTCCATATATTTTAATTAATCTTAAAAATCTATATGTCAGAAGAAAGGAAGATGTAGCCGTTAATGTGACAACATTTAAAAATATATATCTCTTAAGTTAAATAAATAATACCACCTTATCGCCTGTGTCTGGACACATGAAAACTACCTAGGTATCAGTATCCAGCCAGGCGGGGATCACAGGCTGCACAATACTGATAAATTATGTAATGCACTACTTGTGGTCCATCTCGAACCCATTTATGATGTGACGACTTATAGTGAATTTTGTAACTAGCTCATCAAGATTGTAACTTGCTTAGCTAAATGAATTGTGGGGTTCGGTCCATTCATTTTCTTTCTTTATTATGCACCCCATAATACCCATTCCGTATGCGGTGATGTAAAGGATTACAGAGGCACATAATCGGTTCAGGAACTGAACCCTCTAGTTCGTTTAGCTAAGCAAATAACAATCTTTTGACGCTAGTTACAAAATTATTAATGTACACATACATGTACATATACATACGTATACATATTTAATCAACCAAACAAATACACACATCAGTAATCTTTTTGTCACAAGTAATTCAACAAAAGGCTCACAACAGTCACTATAAAAGGCACTTTACGTCTATGAGGAGTCGCAGTTACTAGTCTTGCTCCACACCCACCCAACTGGGCGGCAGCTTTACAGTCATTTGCTGCATACTTACCCAACTGGGCGGCAGCTTTACAGTCATGTGCTGCACACATACCCAACTGGGCGGCAGCTTTACAGTCATGTGCTGCACACATACCCAACTGGGTGGCAGCTTTACAGTCATGTGCATGCCTTACCTACAGTAAGCAAATTTTGGATACTTCGCTAAGATTTCGGGCAGCACATCATTATGAATGAAATACTTATACACATTTCATGGACACTATTGATGTTGTTATCTTTAAATTCCGCGATTTTTTCGCATTCCATTATATAATGACGCAAAGTATGCGAATAGTTCTGCTGACAGAGTATACATTTAGTCAAATCTACATCATCAGATGTTACAAATTCCCAGAGGTCCTTGTAGCCGAGCCTAAACCTAGCAGTGGTAACATCTAGAAGTCTGCTAGCATTATTGGATGACCCGTAGACGTGCGATTCATCAAAGTTTATACAATATTGTGAAATTGAGAGTCAGTGTTGTAACATAAATTGGTAAATCATATATATTGTAAGTTAAGAATCTGATGCATGTGTGTGTGTTGGGGGGGGGGGGGTATACCTTTGGTAAGCGAGAGTGAAAAGTAACCTTACACGTTCTGCGGTCAATGTGGGGGGCGAGGGAGGGTGGGAGAGTCAAATCCACCCTCCAACATCTGGGTATAGTACCAGCAGCCTCCACAACACTCCATCAGCCTCCAGCTGATGCTTGTAGATGCCTCATCTAACCTCACCTATGTCACACATTAACCTACAGTTCCTGTGATAATAAAACTCATCACAGTGGCGTCTCACCAATATAAACTGTATTGGATTTTGTCCCGAAATAGCTATATGCTGACTGGACGTGTATGTATGTATGAATGTATGAATGTATGTACGCATGTATGTATGTATGTATGTATGTATGTATGTATGTATGTATGTATGTATGTATGTATGTATGTATGTATGTATGTATGTATGTGTGTATGTATTCCCAATCACGTTAAAGACTCCTCCTCTATCATCCAATTAAAAAGAAAAACAACTGTGTACTAAATAATCAACTCCTTGTAACTTTAATTATGCTGACCTTCCTATCTGCATTCAGACTGTGCCTACCATCATTATAGGTGATTATAACGCTAGGCATAGGAATATTGGTAATTCGCAGTTCAATAATCGTAACGGCAACCAACTGTTGTCACTATTAGGTAGCCACGATGATGCACAGATTGTGGGTGACCTTGAACCGACGAATATCTACGGGGGTATTCTTGATCTATGTCTCGGTTTCCACGTCTCCCACACCGTGTGTGCCTCGTCAATAGTGCCAGATATGGCGTCTGATCATCTGGCCATATTAGCCACTGTAAGCATTGGCAGCTCTATCCTCCCTGGTGGAGTGCTCAAGTGGAATCAACCAGTGCCCATCGATCAACGAGACAATTTTGTTGCCCATGTGTCAGATTGGTGCAGTTCATCTGAGCCTTCATCAGTTGAAGATTTTAACAATGAGCTCACAGGTACTATCGAACAGTTTATAGAAACACTTGATCCATCGTCTAGGCCACGTAACCCAAATTACACTGGTCATAGCACTTATGCTTATTATAATGATTCTAAATTGCATGCACTAAAACGCACTGCCAGAATAATTGGACTAGCTTATAGAAGGACCCGCACTGCTGAAATGCTTCGGCTCTTTCAAGCGGCTCTGGCTAAGGCCAGGGAACGTATGGTGGAGCTGAGGCAGACAGACTGGGGAAACTTTTGTCCGTGGTCTCAATTCTCACACGCCACTAAGTCGAGCATGGAAGGATATCAACAAGATCAAAGGGAAAAATGCTGCAGAGATCTCGTACCCTAATCCTCTGCACAGAGGAAATGAGCTTGTTGATGCTTGGGCCACGACTTCCAGCTTTGACAGTCTTCCTCTACCCTCACAGAATGAATTAAATAATAGATATACTGATAGGGCAAGGTTCCTTGACTTCATGCTTCATCAAGAGGATGACTGTGACATGTTTTTTACTGAATACGAACTAGATTCTGCTCTACATAAAGGCAAAGCTACATCGCCCGGGGAGGATGGAGTTACTTACGGCATACTGCATATGCTTCAGTTAGTTCCAGGGAATCCCTTGCTTCAATTGTATAATATGAGCTATGTAACTGGGGAGCTTCCTAAGTCATGGACCAACAGTGATATTATTCCCATTCCTAAACCTCAGCAGCCGAGTGCTTTTCGCCCAATCTCCCTCACTAGTTGTCTCTATAAAGTGTCTTGAGAGGATGTTCTCAACCGTCTCCTTTACAAAATTAATAATATGTTGTCTCCCCAGATATATGGCTTTACGCATGGAAAAAGTGTACATCACTGTATTACCACATTCCTCACCCTGCATACTGATAGGTCATATACCACTTTCCTAGATCTTAAGTCAGCCTTTGACATTGCTAACCCACACGTCGTTCTGACAGAACTTGCTAAAATGAATGTAGGAGGATGGCTTCTACGGTGGATAAGAGGCTATCTATCCAACAGGAAGTCATCTGTACTGTTCCAAGGGCATAGGCGTGTAACGAGAGATTTTGAACTTGGCACTCCACAGGGAGGTGTCCTCAGTCGTACTCTGTTCAATGTGTTAATCAATGCACTTTTAAACTTAGTAACTAGAAGGTCCAGCGAACACATCATTAGCTATGTGGATGATATACTGATCCACACCAATGGGTATACCAACACCCAAAATGTTCTGAACTCTGTATTGTACACATGTCAGGAACTATGATTAGTCATCTCAGTAGAGAAAACAAAGATCTTGAACCGACACCCACCCAGACGAGGTGGGGCCGTTCGCAAAATGCAGTTGGATGATGGCTCTCTGCTCGACTATGTTACCAGATATAAATACCTTGGTCTTGAGGTTCTACTGTACCGCAATGTTTTAGACAGACTGGGTCGCCAATGTAGAGAAAGGCTCCGTGCTCTCAAGGCTGTGGCAGGCTGTGGCATGCAAACACAACTGTACCGTACAGTGTTATATATTTATTTCAGTTTGAACAATTTTTAACATTAAAGGATAAATCCTTTAATTGGTTGAAATTGGTTTTAACATTCGAAATCTAATTTGTTGATGTTAAATAATATAAGGTTCAAATTTATTAAGATACATACTTTAAAAACTATTTCTATTTGATACCAACAGTATCACGTTAAGAGAAGCGTCTCGCCTTGCTAACCCAAGTATAAAATATATAAAGAAACGGTGCAACTGTACTGGTATCTGCAGTACAAATATATGTCCCTATTTAAAGAAAAAATAAACTGCACCAATCACTGCCACTCCTCACACCAATGTAACAATAAGGAGAGTGATAACAGTGCTTCACATTCGACAATGTTAAATTATTTAACAGATGACGAGATAATGAACATTGGAACAAATGTACAGCTCTCTGACCTTCACATAAAATCTGCATGTGACCTCATCAAACAAACTGTGCCAAGCGTAGAAGGCCTTCATGACCCAGCGTTGTAGCGGGACCTCTCCTGGCCAGTTACAATTGGTGAATTTATTCAATTTATCCAAGTTGATGGTTGTCACTGGGTCACCGTTTCCAACATTGGAGTAACTGGACAAATTAACATATACGACACCAGGCATAAATTACCATCCAAATCTACTGAAGTTATCTTGTATGCTCTTGCTAATTGCCAGGATACCTGGTTGATGGGGTTCTGGGAGTTCTTCTACTCCCCAAGCCCGGCCCGAGGCCAGGCTCGACTTGTGAGAGTTTGGTCCACCAGGCTGTTGCTTGGAGCGGCCCGCAGGCCCACATACCCACCACAGCCCAGTTGGTTCGGCACTCCTTGGAGGAATAAATCTAGTTTCCTCTTGAAAATGTCTTGGATGATAAGCTGATATGCAATGTAATGAATGTCAGCAGACACAGGGACTCAAGTATGAGTGGGGTATATGCTGTGGCGTTTGATGCATCACTTGCAAGTGGTGTAGATCCGGTGAACCTTGTATATGATGTGCAGAATATGAGACAACATCTACAAGAGAACTTTAAAGGAAAGTGTCTCATCTCATTCCCTGCAGCTCTGACACTGAGAAGAAAACGAATCATCCGGTCATGCTCGATGGAAGTGTACTGCATTTGCAGAAAGCCAAATGATTTGAAGCTGAGGGTATGCTGTGACCGTTGCAATATTTGGCACCATGGATCATGTGTAGGTGTTACAGAATGTACAACCCGTTCTCGCAAATTTGTAAAGTCAATATTGACTTATTAACTACGTGCATAGGTGATATACTAAACATAATAGATACCCTTAAAAAGATTCATAGAAAACACCGACCTTACCTAACCTTGTTAGTATCTTAAGATAAGCATCCTATTACTTCGTAATTACAATTATTACTTAACCTATACCTATTATAGGTTAGGTAATAATTGTAATTACGAAGCAATAAGATGCTTATCTTAAGATACTAACAAGGTTAGGTAAGGTCGGTGTTTTCTATGAATCTTTTTTAAGGGTATCTATTATGTTTAGTATATCACCTATGCACGTAGTTAATAAGTCAATATTGACTTTACAAATTTGCGAGAACGGGTTGCATTATTATTATTATTATTATTATTATAACTTTACCAAATGCTTTGCTGAATCAAATAATGTTATTACTTTCAATGTGTTACAATAGCATAATTAAGTGCTGCAAGTGTCAGGTCATTTATATAGTCGGTATTTGTTATTTTTCTGAGGTTGGAAGAAAACGTGCTCAGATTGGGGACTTGTTTATTTTATAATGAATAATAAATTAATATATAAAATTAATATATAATAAATTAATTTATTATATAAATTAATAAATAACAAATTAATAGATAAAATTATTATTATATAAATAATAATAATAACAAATAGTATAATGATAAGCAATTATTTTAATGAATCCAATAGCTAATTTGGATGAATGATAAATAATTATTGACTAGTGCATAACAATAAAGTATTAAGGAATAATTATAATGAATAATCCTTAATGATAAAGTAGAGATCAATTACAATTAATAACTACATCCATAGGTAGTAAATGAAAGTTGCATTAATTAGACTAATTACAATTCATGGGAATATTTCTTAGCTATCTGCAGGCTTATCACTTTGGGGGTTCCGGCGGAGCACCCCCAAAGATACAGCAAATGTTTAGCATGCTAGAGCAAGTGCCCCTTGAGCACATCTGTGGGCCGTCCCTTTCAAAATTAAAACAGGGGATGCAGAGGATCCCGGGAGGAGGGTGGGCGTTATGTAAGAGCAGCTGCTGGCTTGGGGAAAGGGGCCCACGCCGTCTCCGTCCCGGTTTATATAACCTCGGGTCAATGCGCGCGCAGCTTGGGGCGGTTAAAGTCGGCTTCCAGACATACGTTTTCTTCCACTCAGAAAAACCCACCGTTTTTGGGAAACAGTGTTCTTTTTTCTGAGGTTGGAAGAAAACGTGCTCAGATTGGGGACTTGTTTATTTTATAATGAATAATAAATTAATATATAAAATTAATATATAATAAATTAATTTATTATATAAATTAATAAATAACAAATTAATAGATAAAATTATTATTATATAAATAATAATAATAACAAATAGTATAATGATAAGCAATTATTTTAATGAATCCAATAGCTAATTTGGATGAATGATAAATAATTATTGACTAGTGCATAACAATAAAGTATTAAGGAATAATTATAATGAATAATCCTTAATGATAAAGTAGAGATCAATTACAATTAATAACTACATCCATAGGTAGTAAATGAAAGTTGCATTAATTAGACTAATTACAATTCATGGGAATATTTCTTAGCTATCTGCAGGCTTATCACTTTGGGGGTTCCGGCGGAGCACCCCCAATCCCGGGAGGGCCAGCGGGAGAAGGATTAAGGAGAAGGGGTTCCTTACTCTTACTAGCACGTAGACTGGGCAAAGGATTAGCTGCGGACAGCGGGACACTTGGGGACCGGCGCTGCACCCCCACCGCAGGCCAGCTGGCCGGACCCCCCCCCCGAAGGGCGAGGCCCGCTGGTCGCAAGGAGGCCTCAGAATGGCAGTGCAACAACGTCCCGGACGTAGTCAGCTGGGTGTTGCAGCTGGTTGCTGGACCCGCCGTTAACTCCGATGGCTAGCCCGTCAAGAGAGCCGAGTGGCCCTGTCAATTCTAAAGGTAAGAGTGCGTGGTCGGCTGAAGGCGAGCCTATCTCTGCGAGGGCGGCGCGAATTAATCGCCCTGAGGAAGTGTTGCCTGTTCACTGGGCACAGGCCGGGTAGAACTTGCCGGGGGCGCCCGCTGGGCTAGGGTATGCGTGCGCCCTGCACTGCGCTTGTAGGATCCGAAGAGTGTCGATTCCTGACCATGTAAGCGATACCTGGTCCAGTCGGAGCGTGCGTCGATTTTTTGTTGCGTAGATCACCTCCCCCAGGCTGAAAGATATGAGGCAGTAAGGGTGGGCGGAAGCGGCACGCAGTGTTATCGTGACAGGCAAGGGCACAGACGAGAGGGAAACCCTAGCTGAATCAATACGGAGACGTAAAACGGGGGGAGGGAGCCCGGCACAGGAATTAAGAGATTCCTTAATTAACAATCCTGGATGAATAAAGAGTTTTCCGAACAATTATACTGAAGCAATGAAGGGGGCTAACAATCTAAGAATCTTCCAGCAAACAGAAGGGGGAAGTACCTTTGCTAAGAGCAAAGGTGGGAGAAAGCCAGTAGGAGAACAGCAAAGAAGCACAAAGCAACTATAAACAGGGATAATACGAAACACTATAAATCTTGAATATAACAATACATATACCAAGAACGGGTATATACAATAAAGCAATATATACATAAACCATAAAATGGAATAAGAACCAATTCTTAAAGCCAAATCTATAACATGCTTGTGTCCTAAGCGGATGTAGAATGTGAGCGGGGAACATTACCCTTGGTCTCCATCCCATCTCTGCCTCCAGACGGGTGATAGGGCTGGATAGAAGCCAAGGAGTCTGCCTTAAGTGGCCGCTGAGTGTAGTCTTGTGTTGTCAACGAGCGTCTGCAAGCCGCAGCTAGTGCGCCGTGAACTTCGGCTACATCTTTTAGAACAGGAGCAAAGTGAAATCGACGGCAGGGAACCGTCATCCAGTAACTGTAATAAGGAATAATATTAAGAATACAATGTCGTAAATAATCGTACAATGTAAGAATACAATGTAATATCGTAAATAACCGATGACGGCAAGTGCCGCAGAATTGAAGAAAAATAAATTGCTGGGCGCAATGTCGGGTGGAACGCTTCAGCTGGAGGTTCCTGACTGAAGCATCGGCTGCCGGGAAGCCTAAGATGGAACTGGGGTGTTAGCAGCTGTAACATCGTCTGCTGAAACTAGCCGAGTCTGTGAGGGCGCCCGCTGCAACAGCTACGGCCGAGCCACCAGCTGGCCCATCCTCCGCAGGAGCAACACCGGCTGGGACAACGTCGTTGTAAAAGCCTAACAATGTAATAAATTATATTACATGAATAATCTTAAATAAATGGTGTAAATAATAAAATTATAAACCAATTATAACTATAATTAATTATAAATAATTATAAATTGCAAAACAAAGTATGCTCAAAATGAAGCTGGACTATAACTCTCTAGAGAAACGGGATTAACACTGAGCCGAGGTAAATACAACCAAATACAATAACGAAAAGGAGTGAAAAAAGACACGTCAGCTGGAACTTCGCGACCAGCGGCCTAGGAGGCTGCTGTGACGTCCGGGCTACACCGGGCAGACAACACGTCTGGGTAAACCAGCGGCCTGGGAGGCCGCAGTGACATCCGGGCTACACCGGGCAGACAACACGTCTGGGTAAACCAGCGGCCTGGGAGGCCGCAGTGACATCCGGGCTACACCGGGCAGACAACACGTCTGGATAAACCAGCGGCCTGGGAGGCCGCCTAGCTATATGACCAAATGAATAAAACTGAAACATCGCCGGCTTAACTCGTCACAGGAAGGACGTCAGCTGGGAAGCAGCAGTACCTTCCGACTAAATTGAGGAATAAACTGAAAGTTTAATCGCGGCAGAAAAGTTGTATAAAACATGGAGCAAACGCAATGCATAAATTGCAGTAACAAATTGCTGAGGGAAATGGCTCATAAAACAAGTGCAGGAATAATCTAAAGTCAGAGGCTTGCTCCATGCTAAATTGAGGAAGACTTTAATCTTAATACACGTCATGACTGGGAGGCTAAGGATATAACAAGTTATTTTAGTAAGCGTTTGGTTAATGATGGAGGAACGTAAATCACCAAAACAGGAGCGGGCTCCTGTTTACTAAATTGACATGGAAATACGAATTTTTACGAATAGATTTTTTTTTTTTTTTTTTTTTTTTAAGGCAGGAGGTGTAAGCAATGCTATAAATTTCCTAAATTTGCCGCGTAATGAAACTAATCAAGCTGAAAGTCTAAATAAAGGAATGTAATAAAATTGAACAGAATTAATTAAAATTGACCGCAATAATTAGAATTAAATCCATTACTCGTAAACCCTCTTGTATATATGTACCTTACCTAAATAAACATTTGATTTGAAGTAGCTCAAGCGGCAGACCGCACGGCCAGGCGTTATGCTGGACGCTGAAAACTTGGGATGAGGAAGGGGCCCGCGTAACCGGGCACTCCAGGCAGACCAACATCTGGTACACGCGACCAAGGAAAACACGGGAATATTGTGCTACAGCATTCGAACGAAACGTGGTGGAATTGACGTACCGGGCTACACCGGCCAGACGAAAACGTCTGGGTACGAACGTGCCAGCTATACCAGCTGGACGAAACGTCTGGGAACAAATGTACCGGGCTACACCGGCCAGACGAAAACGTCTGGGTACGAACGTGCTGGCTATACCAGCTGGACGAAACGTCTGGGAACAAATGTACCGGGCTACACCGGCCAGACGAAAACGTCTGGGTACGAACGTGCCGGCTATACCAGCCGGACGAAACATCTGGGAACAACTGTACCGGGCTACACCGGCCAGACGAAAACGTCTGGGTCCGAACGTGCTGGCTATACCAGCCGGACGAAAAAACTGGGAACAAATGTACCGGGCTACACCGGACTTACGACAATGTCTGTGACAAACGTGCGGGCTAAACCGGCCCGACGAGACGTCTGGAGACGCCTACAACTAACACATCCTGGTTGACTTTACATAATCACATAAAAGGCAAAGCAGAGGTTAAACAAACATAAATGTAAAACCAGCAAAGGAACACGCAGCTTGACACCGCATAAAAATCATTAATACTGTAAATTAAGGAAACTTATGGAAAAACAAATCCATAAAACAAAGCTAGGGGCCAGAGGCCTGTGACACTGCAGCTAGCCTAACCTAGCTAACTTACCTAATAACTTAAAGGCAATAGCAAAAGTTAAACAAACAAATGTAAAACCAGCTAAAGAAACATGCAGCTTGACACTGCATAAAATTCAATAATAAATTAAGGAAACTTATGGAAAAACAATTCTATGAAAACAAAGCTAGGGGCCAGAGGCCTGTGACACTGCTGCTAGCCTAACCTAGCTAACTTTACCTACTAACTTATAGGCAATGACCAAAAGTTAAAACAAACCAGCTAAAGAAACATGCAGCTTAACACTGCATAAATTTCAGTAGTAAATTAAGGAAACTTGTGGGAAAACAAGTCCATGAAAACAAAGCTAGGGGCCAGAGGCCTGTGACACTGCAGCTAGCCTAACCTAGCTGACTTTCCCTAATAACTTAAAGGCAAAAGCAAAAGTTAAATAAACCTAAATGTACAACCTGCAAAAGAAACATGGGCTTGACACTGCGTTAAATTCATTAATAAGTTAAGGAAACTTATGGAAAAACAAGTCCATGAAACAAAGCTAGTGGCCAGAGGCCTGTGACTCGGCAGCTAGCCTAACCTAGCTAACTTTACCTACTAACTTATAGGCAATGACCAAAAGTTAAAACAAACCTGAATGTAAAGCCTCACGTCGACTGGGTGAGGGTGGGGGTGGCATGTTCAGGCCTCCTCCCGAGTGTGCTCCAAATTACAGCCACCTACTGGAGAAAACCCAGTGCCCCATAACACCGAGGGGCACCACCCCCTCTAGGACCACTGCACCTGCATTTGGTCACCAAGGCTGAACCAGCAGGCGTGCATCAGAGCGCGCACGCCAACACAGAGACAAACACTGGTCCGACGCGCCAACAAAACACAAACACTACCTTAAATGTTGAGAAGGGCAGGACGCCCCTGACGGGACGCTCCTCGTCGGTGTCGAGAGGAACTGGTGTAGGGTCCATGCTGGGAGAACAGTTGAGCGGGCTAAACTTCTGTGTTTACGACTCGCTGAGCAGCAGTGAGTCGTTATGTAAGAGCAGCTGCTGGCTTGGGGAAAGGGGCCCACGCCGTCTCCGTCCCGGTTTATATAACCTCGGGTCAATGCGCGCGCAGCTTGGGGCGGTTAAAGTCGGCTTCCAGACATACGTTTTCTTCCACTCAGAAAAACCCACCGTTTTTGGGAAACAGTGTTCTTATTCTGTACTCTTTTTATGTTATTTAAATTTCAAATAGAAATAGTTTTTAAAGTATGTATCTTAATAAATTTGAACCTTATATTATTTAACATCAACAAATTAGATTTCGAATATTAAAACCAATTTCAACCAATTAAAGGATTTATCCTTTAATGTTAAAAATTGTTCAAACTGAAATAAATATATAACACTGTACGGTACAGTTGTGTTTAATTATGTTTTGTGATTCCTTTGGAAAAGGTATTTGTGCACCAAGTACTACTAGGTCAGTATGAGATATGCTGAATGTTGTCAATATACCATCTGAATACGCCTCACTTTGCGTTAATCATTGGACGTCCTAATGATTAAGGTCCCCAAAAGGACTTAATCAGACCTCAGTGGACATTTTTACTCTCACTCTCTCTCTCTCAGAGCATCCCCTTGTGTGTTGTATGTGGGTGCTGAAGTTCAGTCTCTTCTCTATGTATAGGTGAAGGAACTTTCCATAATTGTTATTGCTAATGTTTACTTGTAATACTGGGTATACATCCGGTGTTCTTACCCTCGACCGCGGAGAGGGTAAGCCGCGGCCGTATGGTCTGAAACCCACAAATATTTACAATGGGGAGGGGGGGGGGGATAACATTTCCTCTTCAAGCACGCGCACACAAATGAACTATGTTACTTAACTGGAAGCACTCGTACAACATAATTTACACGATTTCTCAGGATAATTATACTTCTTACCAGCATATATACAGTATAGTACCTAGGAGGTTCTCTTCAATGATATCTAAGATAATTAAAAGAACCCAAGCAAACTACTGTGGAAATGTGCAGGACAAACATATCAATTGTGACACTAGCCCTCCATATATGTCAGTTGCTTAAATTATAAACTGTACTTGTGGTCGGTCTCGAGCCCATTGTTGATGTGACAATGTGCATTGACTTTTGTAACTAGCTTATCAAGATTATAACTTGCTTGGCTATATGAATTGTGGGGCTCAGTCCCTGAGCCCATTATGTGCCTCTGTAACACTCCACTATCGCCCATAGGATGGGTATGGGGTGCATAATAAATGAACTAAACTAAGCTCTGCCTTTTTGATAACATATACAATTATAAGCTTTATTTGTGAATCTCAATTAATTAAACAAGGCGATGAGTCACAATAACGTGGCTGAAGTATGTTGACCAGACCACACACACTAGAAGTTGAAGGGACGACGACGTTTCGGTCCGTCCTGGACCATTCTCAAGTCGATTGTGAATGGTCCAGGACGGACCGAAACGTCGTCGTCCCTTCAACTTCTAGTGTGTGGTCTGGTCAACTTAATTAAACAATATATCACAGAGCCTGTAGGGTTCGGTGAGATGAGCGAAGAGACATGGGAGATTTTACATAAGTACAGTACATGGTAGTTTAAGTAGCGAACGCATGTCAACGAATAGCGAGTATATATAACAAAACTATTGTCCTACGAAGTCGATTTGAAGTTAGTGATAGACACCAATGTGTAGCCATCAATAATATAACCTCTCCCATTCTACCAATAACCGTTGGAGTGCCACAGGGCAGCATCTTGGGGCCTCTTCTATTTCTTATATACATCAATGGTCTGCCTAATGTGTCTAACATTCTGAAACCTATTTTGTTTGCTGATGATGCTACCCTCATCTACTCCAACCACAACCCACATACACTAAATGATGTTGTTAATAATGAACTAAAAAAAGTCCACTTATGGATGTCAACCAACAAACTAACACTTAACATAGAAAAGACCTACTACATCCTATTTGGAAGCAAATCTACAAATGCAATTCAGCTTCAGATAGACAATGTAAACATTAGCAATAAAAATGATGGAAAGTTTCTTGGCCTATTCCTAGACAAGAGACTCAATTTCAGTACCCACATACAACACATAACTAAGAAAGTCTCTAAAACAGTTGGTATACTCTCCAAAATCAGATATTATGTACCTAACTCTGCTCTCATCTCTCTATATTATGCACTAATCTATCCCTATCTCAACTATGGTATCTGTGCATGGGGTTCAACCACTGCAAACCACCTCAAGTCCATCATCACCCAGCAAAAATCTGCTATCAGAATAATATCAAATTCTGCTTTCAGACAACACACAGCCCCCTTGTTTAACTCCCTAAACATGCTAAACATAATCTCACTCCATAAATTCTCTTGTGTCAACTACATTTACAAAACCCTGTTCTTAAATGCAAATCCTGCTCTGAAACTCTTCCTGGAAAGATGTAATAGGACCCATTATCACCACACCAGAAATAAATATCTCTTTGATATCCCCAGAGTTAAACTTAATCTGTGTAAACACTCTATGCAAATAAAGGTACCCAGTTTATGGAACTCACTCCCTACTGAATTGAAAAGCTGTCCAACTTTTACATCATTCAAAATCAATACTAAAAGGTATCTAATTTCATCTTCATAGTTTTTCACTTTTTGCCTTAAAATTGCACTGTATCTATTGCTACCCAATCTCCCAACCTTTATGTTCCCAATTTGAACATCTTTACCATTGTGATCATTGCTGTCTTCTTATATGTGCTGCCAATCTGCTGTATGGTGTTTATAAATCTTGTTTATCTGTATCTTTTGCTACCCAGTCTCCCAATCTTTATGTACCCAATCTGAACATCTTTACCATTGTGATCATTGCTGTCTTATATGTGCTGTCAATCTGCTGTATGGTGTCTATTAATCTTGTTTAAATTACTAATCAAGCTGTCAATGTAATCAATCAGAGCTTTAATATAACAATGTGCTTTAATATACTTACTAAGCTCTCTCATCTCATTTTTCTCTTGCAATGTATCTTTGTCATTTATCAATTCTGATAGAAATTACCTACTTAAAATTATCTGTTAGATTAAGGACCTGCCCGAAACGCTGCGCGTACTAGTGGCTTTACAAGAGTGTAAATTCTGTACTCTCCAATGTATTCTCACAAACCCAGTGTACCTTCTTGTATATATATAAATAAATAAATAAAATAAATAAATTTAACTTCCAAACATATATTTTTTAATAAATGTTAAATGTTTTCTGACTAGTTATGTTAGATTTTATTAAAAATATGTATTCTACTTGTTAACATTATAATTTAAATTTGTGATAATTTGTGCAGAGAAGTGCGACAACTGGATATGCCAACAAACACTTTCCAAACAACGATATATCTTGGATAAGTCGCTCCACAACATTGACGCTTGGACCGTCGACTTCCTTTGATGCTACTTATTTACTTATTTCATAATGAAATTACATTAGTTTGGAGTAAATATATGTTTTCTCATGTTCTGCATTCAACCCCCACATTATAGTGAGTATATATACCATATTACTTCATTACCTAAATAATGCTAGGAGGGTTTGAGTAGCTTTGGGTCTTTAGTGGACAGAATCCCCAATAGATGGGGCGAGAGTCGCCCCATCTCTCTCGCCCGAGCAAGAGTCGAAACTTAATTTAAAATTGATATATCTTTGTTCTCGAACATGATATATTTCATTTGGTGCAATCATAATAATGTTCATATCTCGGTCTTTCTGGAGGCATATAAGATTTTAGGATTTATTAGCGTATCTTTGTTAATTATACAATATATCGGCAAGTGCGTAGGCGTCTGCACTCCATGCCCGACAAGCTACTGAGCGCTACTATAAAAACATATGTATCTTCACTTGAGCTATAAATATGTCTATTGTAATGTATTTAAAATGAAGCTCTTATTTCTATCTTGCTTAAGACATATAAAACATTTGTGTTTATTAACGAATTTACGTGAAATAAACATTGATCTGAGAGAGAGTTGCTCTGTCGTTCAGTCTGTACGGGGTGGGAGCTCCATAATTTTTAAAATACATGTATCTTCATTAGAAATTTAAATGTCTATGGTAAAGTGTTTAATGTGAAGCTTATATGTCTGCCTTTCTTGAGACATATAAAACACATATGTTTATTAACGAATTCACGTAAAATAAACATTGTTCTGCGAGAGAGTTGCTCGGTCGATCGATCTGTCTGGGGTCGGAGCTCGGCTATTATAAAAATACACGTATCTTCGCTTTAAATTTAAATATACCCATGGTAAGGTATTTAGAATGAAGCTTATATTTCTATCTTTCTTGTGACATATAAAATTCTTACGTTTATTAAGGAATCTGCGTGAAATAGGCATGGTTCTGAGATGAATGCTGCGGTTTTCGAGCTCGACAATGGACGCCATGCACATCCAGTGGGTGTTATTGGACCCCATACCCATTCTATGGGTGGTTGGAGCCCCATGCTCATTCTATGGGTGGTTGGAGCCCCATACCCATCCTGTGGGTTGTAGTGGACGCCATACTCATCCTGTGGGTAGTATTGGACCCCATACCCTTCCTGTGGGTGGATGTGGTCCCCATACTCATCCTGTGGGTGGATGTGACCCTCATACCCATCCTGTGGGTGGTATTGGACCCCTTACCCACCTAACAGGTGGTAGTGGACAATATACCCATCCTAGCTATAGTACTGACTTTAAGCGTCCCGCTGATAATCCATGGCTCAGATTATTGACTCAAATACATGATGACCAAAAGTCTATAATCCGAGAGCAGTCGGACCTGATAATGAAGCTTCAGAGTGATGCTTTGGCAATGCACAAGGCTAACCAAGATCTGTCTGCCAGAGTCGGCCACCTCGAACATGAATTAAGCTCTCTTCGGATCTCGGTTACTAACTTTAAACCAGCAGAAACCTCTAAGAAGCAAGAAGAGATGTTACAAAAGTTAGAGAACCACTTTAACTCCCTACAACAGCAACAAACTGCAACCCAAGACGAATCAGACCAACTTAAGCTCCTTGATTCTGTCATCATCTCATCACAGGATTTTCCCCATGAAACTGACAGAGAAGACTGTACTGCCATCGTGATCCAGGAATTGCGTACTAAGTTGAATTATTCAATCGAAGCAAGAGACATTAAGTCAGCTTATAGAGTGGGTACCAAATCATCTGGTGCAAACAACAGAAGGATACGCGTGAAGTTGGATAGCTGCTCCCGCAAGTCAGACCTTATCACTGCTGCAGTCGCTAGGAAATCCAAGGTTTATGTGAACGAATGTCTTACCAGATTCAGACAAAATCTCTTATATAAACTACGTGGAATTCGCAATAGATCCACTGCTATTAAACATTGTTTTGTGCGCGATGGTAAAATAATAGCTAGGAAGACTGACTCTGGAAAAACTTATGTCATAACCACTGAAGCACACCTCACTTCTTTCCTGGATGACTGTGGGATATCAGCTGAATAACCAGAACATAATTTGTAGTCTCACATACAACCAAAGTGTACTTAAGCTCTGCCTTTCCTTTCCAAAGGTGTTTATTTTTATTTTTATTTTAATTTTTACTTTATTTTTTGTTTGTCATCTTTGCCTGTTTTATACTCTTAATTATTTGTTCTTAGTTAATCCCCTTGTCACTAAACCTAGGGCTTTTTATTACCCTGTTAATTAACCATTACTAAGCTAATTATCTTCAAGATCATTTTTTTATGATTATTATTTTTCTTATTATTTTTTATTTTACATTTATATTGTCAGTCTCTACTGATTTTTTGTGTTTTATTTTATGTAACTTCTGTGTCCTCCCTGGCTATCTATTGGATCTTTATTTTACTTCTAAATTGTTACTATTTTATTGTATCTGCTCTTATTCTTGTGTTTTGCTTTATCGTGTATCTTGTATCGTGATCCCTCTGCATCTCTATGCACACTGATATTGATCCTGATCAAAATCTTCTGTCTCATATCTATACCAACCAGCACATTGATCATCATTATTGTAAGTATTTCACAGCACACCAGGCTAAAAACAAACTCCAAAATAGCACCTATCTATCAGTTTATAACCAAAATGTTAGATCACTTGGTAAACATTTTGACGATTTAAATGCACTACTCACAGCACTAGGTACTAACCTATCGTTCATTATTTTAACAGAAACTTGGCTAAATAAAGACTATACCCAACTCTACAACTTAGCTGGTTATAAAGCCATTCATAACTGTAGGCCTAATAAAAAAGGTGGTGGCACAGCTATATATTACCGAGATACATTTATCTGCAACAGTGTTATTAGTGACAGAGATGACTACTGTGAATATACTTTTGCTCAGTTTACAATTAAATCCCTTAAATCCTCTTTGACTATTGGAGCCATCTATAGATTTCCTAATACTAACATAGCTTCTTTCTCAGACAACCTAAGGAATCTTATTATAAACAACAATCTCAACAAAAACCACATCATTCTGGGAGGAGACTTTAATATTGACCTGGGTCAACAAAACTGCTCTCAAGTTGACTATTTCCTTAACAGCATGAACTCCTGTATGCTAATCCCCACTATCACCAAACCTACCCGAGTCACTCAAACATCAGCCACTACCTTGGACCACATATGGACAAACATAACAGCTCCCCTTGTATCTGGTATAATCTACGACAGAACAACTGACCACTATCCTACCTTTCTCATAGCGAACATGGACATAACACCACCAAAAAGCAAGAAATTTTCATTTAGGCTACACACTGAATCAGCTTTAGACAATCTTACAGAGGCACTTCACAATATTAACTGGGATTCTGAATTCAATAATACCCATGATATAAATTCATTAGCTAACCTCTTCCTCTCCAAAACTCTAAGCCTCTACAACCTTCATTGTCCCCTTCTTACAAAGCAAGTAACTGACAAAAGATTAAACAATCCATGGCTCACAAATGGCATTCTCAACTCAATCAACAAGAAACATGAATATGAAAAGAAAGTTAGGATTGGCCTAGTTTCAAAGGAAGTAGCTAAAAGGTACTCATCAATGCTTACCAGTATCATAAGAAAGGCAAAACTTGCATATTATGTGAATAGATTCAATGAAGCAAAAGGCAACATGAAAAACACTTGGAAAACTATCTCTAGTATCCTAGGAACTAAACAACACTCACATAACCAAATAAAACTCTACAAGGATGGGGATATACCGTCAACTGATTTAGAAATGGCAAATGAATTTAATAGTTTCTTTTCATCGGTTGGTGCTAATCTTGCCAGTAAAATCCCTCAGACTCAGACACATATTAACACATGTCTCTCAGGCAGCTATCCAAACTCTCTTCTCCTTTCACCAATCAGCCCGGCAGATGTTGTGTCCATCATACACTCTCTAAAAACCAAGGCAGGGAACACCAGTGAAATTCCGTCCATTGTGTACAAGAGAGCCTCCCATGCCCTTGCCCCACCCATAGCACTACTGTTCAACAAATCTATAGAGTGTCACACCTTCCCTGATATCCTCAAAAAAGCAAGAGTAACGCCAGTCCATAAAGGAGGCAATCCGGCGGACATAAACAATTATAGACCAATATCAAATCTACCCATTCTATCAAAAATATTTGAAAAAATTATTTACAAACAGCTCTATTCCTACCTCGTAAAATTCGACATACTCAGCCCCTGCCAGTTTGGCTTCCGGTCCCAAAAGAGTACCAATGATGCAATCATTAGTCTCCTTGACATTATCTACTCAGCCCTTGACAAAAATGAGTTTCCGATTGGACTCTTCATTGACCTAAGAAAAGCCTTTGATACTGTTAATCACAACTACCTCTTATTTAAACTCCAGCATTATGGAATCCGAGGCCTTGCCCTTGACTACATCCGATCCTATCTTAGTGACAGACACCAATATGTAACCATCAATGATACAACTTCTTCCACTCTACCAATTACCGTTGGAGTGCCACAGGGCAGCATCTTAGGACCTCTTCTATTTCTTATATATATAAACGATCTGCCTAATGTCTCTAATATTCTCAAACCTATATTGTTTGCTGACGATACTACCCTTATCTACTCAAACCTCAACCCACATACACTAAATAATGTTGTGAATAATGAATTAAAAAAAGTCCACTTATGGATGTCAACGAACAAACTAACATTAAACATCGAAAAGACTTACTACATCTTATTTGGAAGCAAATCATCAAATGCAATTCAGCTACAGATAGACAACATTAACATCAGTAATAAAAATGATGGCAAGTTTCTTGGCCTATTCCTAGACAAGAGACTCAACTTCAGCACCCACATTCAACACATAACTAAGAAAGTCTTTAAGACAGTTGGTATACTCTCCAAAATCAGATATTATGTTCCTAACTCTGCTCTCCTCTCACTATATTATGCACTAATCTACCCCTATCTTAATTATGGTATCTGTGCATGGGGGTCTACCACTGCAAACCACCTTAAGCCCATCATCACACAGCAAAAATCTGCTATCAGAATAATAACTAACTCTGCTTTCAGACAACACTCAGCTCCCTTGTTTAAATCTCTAAACTTGCTAAATATTAACTCCCTCCACACATTCTCTTGTGTCAACTACATTTACAAAACCCTGTTCTTAAATGCAAACCATGCTCTGAAACTCTCCCTGGACAGATGTAATAGGACCCATTATCACCACACCAGAAATAAATATCTCTTTGATATCCCCAGGGTCAAACTTAATCTGTGTAAACACTCTATGCAAATTAAGGGACCTAGTCTATGGAACTCACTCCCTAGTGAATTGAAAAACTGTAAAACTTTTGCCTTATTTAAAAGCAAAACCAAAAAGTACCTAACTTCATCTATTTAGTTTCCTACACTGAGCTTTAAATTTGCTCTGTACCTAGTGGTACCCAATCTCCTAATTTTTATGTAATATCAAACAACCTTATCATTGTGTTCATTGCTGTCTTCTTTTATGTGCTAGCCATATGCTGTATTGTGACTACCAATTTTTGTCAACTACCATTCAAGCTGTCATTGCAATCAATCTTATATTGTTTCTGCTATATTGTGCCTACCAATTTGTTGTCAACTACCATTTTAAGCTGTCATTGCAATCAATCATAGCTACCTATGTGCTTTAATATACTGTACCTATAATTTTCTCTCATCTTTTTTTTTTTCATTCCATGTAATCTGTTATCATTTTTTTGTCTATAAATTTTGCAAGTATTTACCTCCTTAAAATTTTCTTAGATTAAGGACCTGCCCGAAACGCTGCGCGTGCTAGTGGCTTTACAAGACTGTAATTACCATAATTGTATCCTCACATTCCTTATGTACATTCTTGTATATGCATAAATAAATAAATAAATAAATAAATAAATAAGTTGGTATAGTAGACACAATAATATCCTGTTTGCAGTAGTTTACCCCATAGACATTCCAACGTAACATCGTTTTCTGTTAGCGTTCCTACAAAACATCCTTTAAAGATTTGTAAAGCACAAGCTATGGTATATAATATTGATTGGTGAAGCACTGTTATTCTATGTAATAATTTATAGTGCTTATTATAATTTACTAAAAACAACTAATATTTCTCAAAACAAAACTACGAGCCTTCAATAGGAAGTAGCTGATCTGTAATATTCTAAGAGCATGGACAATAGTAGGTCAATTTCACAACCCATGTGGGATCTGAAAACTACAATTTTCCTTATAATTGAACCAATCACGACTATTCTGCTATCTAGGTTGAAGGATGGATACTGTGAGACGTAAATTGGTACGTGAGGAAGAGTTTGGGCCTTGGAAAAAAAGTAACTGGGAATATATCACATATTTACTAATTCATATTCAACATATTGACTTTAAGCATTAAGTCATATATGTGCTGTCTTGTGTGAGAACGGGTTGTATATTTACAGGGGTTTGAATATCCCGCATAAAGAAATTGTCTGGATCTTCCACCTTCATGTTGTTTATTGGAGTGCTAAACATGTCCTCATACTGCTTTTTTAGGATTTCACTAATTTCTTTGTCATCCTCCGTGTATGAACCTTCACTTATACGAATAGGTCCAATACTGGCAGTGGTTTTTGCTTTTGATTTCGCATATGAGAACAAATATTTTGGATTTTTCTTTATTTCCTGAATTGCTTTCTGTTCTAACTGCCTTTCTTCAGTTTCATATGAGTGTTTCAATTTCCGCTCGATTTCTTCAATCTCCCTATTTAAATTATTCCTTCTTTGACGGGAAATTCGTGTCTGCATAAGCAGTTCCGTTATTCTTTTTCCTGCGTTTATAGTGTCGTCTGCGTTCTCTTTCTACGTTAGATCTCTTTCTGGCTTTCCTCAAAGGAACATGTTTCAGACAGACTTGATACGCTTCTGAAGTCAGTTTTTCTATTCCTTCTGTAGGACTTGTATTATTTAGAACAGTTCCCCATGGAATGTTTGTAAGTTCCCTGTTTATTATCTCCCAGTCTATCCTTTTATTATTAAAATTGAATTTACTGAATAGCCCCTCTCGCTTTATCAACGTTTTAGGTCTATTCTAAGTATTGATGGTCGTTTGCACTTCAATGAGTTTGTGGTCTGAGTATGTGGTATCTGATATCGTAATGTCTCTGATAATGTCTTCATTGTTCGTAAAGACCAGATCTAGAATATTTTCGTTTCTCGTTGGCTCCGATATCTGCTGATTGAGTGAAAATTTGTCACAGAATCTAAGTAGTTCTCTAATCTGTGGTTGGTTAGGTCCTGATAGATTTCCTGGTATAATATTATTGTTTGCTATTTTCCACCTGAGACTAGGCAAGTTGAAGTCACCTAGGAAGATAATATCAGGTATCGGGTTCTCCAAATTATCAAGGCTATTTTCTATTTTGCTTATCTGTTCTGTGAATTCCTCAGCCGTTGCATCTGGCGGTTTGTATATTAGTATAATCACTAAATTTATTTTCTCTATTTTTAATCCCAGTACCTCTACCACCTCATTTGTAACGTTTAGAAGCTCCGAGCATACAAGGTCTTCCCTAATATACAGACCCACTCCTCCATGTGACCTAATTTTCCTATCACACCTGTATAGGTTATATCCTGGAATCCAGATCTCACTGTCCAACAATTCCCCTGCATGGGTTTCTGTGAAAGCTCCAAATACTGCATTTGACTCCGTGAGGAGGCCATTTATGAACTGTACTTTGTTGTTTGTTCTTGTTTTCAGTCCTTACTTTTCATATTACACATTTGTTCATGTCTAATGCAAAGATCATCAAAATGTGTTGCAGAGTAATTTTAAATGAATTTTCATGCCAATTATAAACACTTTATTGTAATGAAAATTAAAAATAAGTATAATAATATAATAGGATTAATATCTGAAAGCAGAAAGCCATTTAATATTTCTTTTCAGTTTTATCTTATCCTTATTATGTTTCATTCAGAACATAAAATTAAGTTTCGGTCTATAAGAGAGAAAGTAGGACGCTGGATACTCAATTTCCTGTCGAACAGAACACAAAGAGTAACAGTCAATCAGATAAAATCGAGTCCAAGCGATGTTAAAAGCTCTGTACCTCAAGGTACAGTCCTTGCACCGCTACTGTTTCTTATTCTCATATCTGATATAGACAAAAATACACGCCACAGCTTCGTGTCGTCCTTTGCAGATGACACAAAAATCAGCATGAAAATTACCTCTGCTGAAGACATTGAAAAACTACAAGCAGATGTCAAAAAAGTTTTTGATTGGGCAGCAGAAAATAACATGATGTTTAACAGTGATAAATTTCAGGTACTCAGGTACGGCAAAAATGAGGATCTGAAACATAATACAGGGTACAAAACACAATCGAATCTTCCCATAGTAGAAAAACAGCATGTCAAGGATTTGGGAATAATGATGTCCGACGATCTAACGTTTAGGGAGCATAACCAAGCAAATATTGCGACAGCCAGAAAAATGATAGGATGGATTACGAGAACTTTCAAATCCAGGGAACCCATCACAATGGTTGTACTCTTCAAGTCACTTGTGTTGTCCCGTCTCGAGTACTGCTCAGTACTCACTTCCCCCTTCAGAGCAGGAGAGATTGCTGAAATAGAGGGAATACAGAGAACGGCACGCATAAACGAGATAAAACACCTAAATTATTGGGATCGTCTCAAAGCTCTCCAAATGTACTCTCTAGAAAGGAGACGAGAGAGATACCAAATAATATACACATGGAAAATACTGGAGAGTCAGGTCCCAAATCTACACAGTAAAATAACAACGTACTGGAGTGAATGATATGGAAGAAAATGCAAGATTGAACCAGTGAAGAGCAGAGGTGCCATTTGCACAATCAGAGAGCACTGTATAAACATCAGGGGTCCGCTGTTGTTCAATGTCCTCCCAGCGAGCATAAGAAATATTGCCGGAACAACCGTGGACATCTTCAAGAGAAAACTGGACGGTTTTCTAAGAGAAGTTCCGGATCAGCCGGGCTGTGGTGGGTACGTGGCCCTGCGGGCCGCTCCAAGCAACAGCCTGGTGGACCAAACTCTCACAAGTCGAGCCTGGCCTCGGGCCGGGCTTGGGGAGTAGAAGAACTCCCAGAACCCCATCAACCAGGTATCAACCAGGTATAGAATAGACATAAATTCACTTTAGTGGGTGGAGATAAGACTGATAAAATTTATCTTTGGAATTAGATACCTAGCTTACGAAGAGAGATTGAGAAAGCATTAAATGCATTATCTAGAAACGCAAAGTGTTTAACAAATCTAGAAATTCATTAACTAGAAATCTTAAAGGGTGATATACATAACGGTATATAATGTTCTGGAAATAGGGTAGATGACTTATGAAAGAAATGACTAGGCAACACAATAAACGTAGGCTCGCTTGATTGTTTCAAGCGAAAGTTATATATCTATATATATATATATATATATATATATATATATATATATATATATATATATATATATATATATATATATATATATATATATTATTAAATATGACCGAAAAAGTAAGATTAATAATTCTAACACGAATTTTCTCAATCTTTCGTACATTACGCTTCACTGTTGGAGGTAAATCAAAAATCACTTCTCCAAAATTCATTTTTATTTCTAGTCTGACGCGACACGGGCGCGTTTCGTAAAACTTATTACATTTTCAAAGACTTCACAAATACACAACTGATTAGAACTTACGTATCTCTGATTTTATATCTACATTTGAGTGAGGTGGGAGGGGTGATGTGGCATTAACACAAGACAGAACAAGAGGGGATATTAATAGGGTATTAAAAGTATCAACACAAGACAGAACAGAAACAATGGGTACTGAATAGAAGTGTTTGTAGAAAGCCTATTGGTCCATATTTCTTGATGCTTCTATATTGGAGCGGAGTCTTGAGGTGGGTAGAATATAGTTGTGCAATAATTGGCTGTTGATTGCTGGTGTTGACTTCTTGATGTGTAGTGCCTCGCAAACGTCAAGCCGCCTGCTATCGCTGTATCTATCGATGATTTCTGTGTTGTTTACTAGGATTTCTCTGGCGATGGTTTGGTTATGGGAAGAGATTATATGTTCCTTAATGGAGCCCTGTTGCTTATGCATTGTTAAACGCCTAGAAAGAGATGTTGTTGTCTTGCCTATATACTGGGTTTTTTTGGAGCTTACAGTCCCCAAGTGGGCATTTGAAGGCATAGACGACGTTAGTCTCTTTTAAAGCGTTCTGTTTTGTGTCTGGAGAGTTTCTCATGAGTAGGCTGGCCGTTTTTCTGGTTTTATAGTAAATCGTCAGTTGTATCCTCTGATTTTTGTCTGTAGGGATAACGTTTCTATTAACAATATCTTTCAGGACCCTTTCCTCCGTTTTATGAGCTGTGGAAAAGAAGTTCCTGTAAAATAGTCTAATAGGGGGTATAGGTGTTGTGTTAGTTGTCTCTTCAGAGGTTGCATGGCTTTTCACTTTCCTTCTTATGATGTCTTCGATGAAACCATTGGAGAAGCCGTTATTGACTAGGACCTGCCTTACCCTACAGAGTTCTTCGTCGACTTGCTTCCATTCTGAGCTGTGGCTGAGAGCACGGTCGACGTATGCGTTAACAACACTCCTCTTGTACCTGTCAGGGCAGTTGCTGTTGGCATTTAGGCACATTCCTATGTTTGTTTCCTTAGTGTAGACTGCAGTGTGGAAACCTCCGCCCTTTTCCATGACTGTTACATCTAGAAAAGGCAGCTTCCCATCCTTTTCCGTCTCGTAAGTGAAACGCAGCACGGAACTCTGCTCAAATGCCTCCTTCAGCTCCTGCAGATGTCTGACATCAGGTACCTGTGTAAAAATGTCGTCAACATACCTGCAGTATATGGCCGGTTTCAAGTTCATGTCGACTAAGACTTTTTGCTCGATGGTACCCATGTAGAAGTTTGCAAACAGGACACCTAGGGGAGAACCCATGGCGACCCCATCTACTTGCTTATACAAGTGCCCATCCGGGCTCAAGAAGGGTGCCTCTTTAGTACAAGCTTGGAGTAGTTTCCTCAGAATACTTTCTGGCATGTCAAGAGGAGTACAGGCTGGATCACGATACACTGTCGGCTATCATTCCGATTGTCTCGTCCACAGGTACGTTGGTAAACAGCGATTCTACGTCCAACGAGGCTCTTATCCCTGTGGCCCGTGTGCCCCGCAGTAAGTCCACAAATTCCTTTGGAGACTTCAGGCTGAAGGCGCAAGGAACATAAGGAGTCAGCAGGCCGTTGAGTCGCTTCGCCAGTCTGTACGTGGGTGTGGGTATCTGGCTAATGATTGGCCGAAGTGGGTTTCCAGGCTTGTGCGTCTTGACATTTCCATACGCATATCCAGGTTTATATTCCCCAATGATCTTTGGCAGGTGGAGTCCGGATTTCTTGGCGTTCACAGTTTCGATCAGTTTGTTGACCTTTGCTTTTAATTCGGCTGTAGTGTCCTTCGTTACCCTTTGGAACTTAGTTTGGTCAGAGAGTATGATGTTCATTTTCTCCAGATATTCGTCTTTTTTAAGAATGACATATATTGGCGACTTGTCACCTCTCCTGACAACTATCTCCTTGTTCTCACGAAGGCTTTTAGCTGCCGCTTTAAGCTCGGGGGACAGTATGGTGCTTCTGTAGTTGCCTCGATTCTTTCCTCCTTCTGCAATAAGTTCTGCTTGTAAGGTATCTTTGGTAGTGACCTTCTTTTGTGTCTCGAGGTCGAATATGTCGTCCAACAGAATTTCCAACTCTACTTTCCGGGCCATTTCACTCGGTCTGGACATAACATGACAGTTTATGCCCAGATTTAGGAGAGTGACTTGGTCCTCAGTGAGGTTAATTCCTGCAAGGTTCAGGAAGCCATCTCTTGGTCGTGGAATTGCCATAGGTCCTCCATATAATGTTGTTAGTTTCTTGATAATCCTTGTTTCAGTGCTGAGGTGATGTTGGTCTGTGAGGATGTCGAGGTGTTGTTCAATGCGGATACGGATACTATGGTCGATGTTGCTATTTCTCCACTCGTTTGTAGCATGAAGTAGTTGCGTTTTGTTGTCTTTGATTTCATTCTCTGCCTTGTATATCTGATCACGAATCAGATCCTGGCGATATTTTATCGTGAAGGCTTGATTCCTTGCTGCTGGGTCGTGCACTTTAATATTAGTATATTTTGGTAGCAGTCTTTCCTGAAGACATATATTATTAAATATGACCGAAAAAGTAAGATTAATAATTCTAACACGAATTTTCTCAATCTTTCGTACATTACGCTTCACTGTTTTAGTGAAGCGTAAGTTTTACGAAACGCGCCCGTGTCGCGTCAGACTAGAAATAAAAATGAATTTTGGAGAAGTGATTTTTGATTTACCTCCAACAGTGAATTCTAACACGAATTTTCTCAATCTTCCGTACATTTCTTTTCACTGTTGGTGGTAATTCAAAAATCAATTCTCCAAAATTCATTTTTATTTCTAGTCTAGAAATAGAAATAGACTAGAAATAAAAATGAATTTTGGAGAATTGATTTTTGAATTACCACCAACAGTGAAAAGAAATGTACGAAAGATTGAGAAAATTCGTGTTAGAATTATTAATCTTACTTTTTCGGTCATATTTAATAATATATGTCTACAGGAAAGACTGCTACCAAAATATACTAATATATATATATATATATATATATATATATATATATATATATATATATATATATATATATATATATATATATATATATATATATATATATATATATATATATATATATATATATATATATATATATATATATATATATATATATATATATATATATATATATATATATATGTTGATGGTAATTGAAAAATCAGTTCTCCAAAAGTAATTTTTATTTCTAGTCTGACGCGACACTTGAACGCGTTTCGTAATAACTTATTACTTTTCAAAGACTTTAGTTTACCCACACAACTGTAACCTGTAAACATGCAAAATACATCCATACTTATACTCGCATTTGGGTGAGGTGATTGACATTTGCCCATGATTAAACACGAACCAATGGGTATAAAAACATAAGAATGGAAGTAACTGCAGAAGGCCTATTGGCCCATAGCATCAACACTTCCTCTTGATGCTTCAATATTGGTTCGGAGTCTTGAAGAGGGTAGAATAAAGTTGAGCATTAATTGGCTGTTGATTGTTGGTGTTGACTTTTTGATGTGTAGTGCCTCGCAGATGTCGAGCCGCCTGCTATCGCTGTATCTATCGATGATTTCTGTGTGGTTTGTTAAGATTTATCTGGTGATGGTCTGGTTGTGAGAAGAGATAATATGTTCCTTGATGGAGCCCTGTTGTTTATGCATTGTTAATCACCTGGAAAGAGACGATGTTGTCTTGGCTATATACTGAGTTCTTTGGGGCTTACAGTCCCCAAGTGGGCATTTGAAGGCATAGACGACGTTGGTTTCCTTCAAGGCGTTCTTCTTGGTATCTGGAGAGTTCTTCATGAGTAGATTGGCCGTTTTTTTGGTTTTATAGTAAATCGTCAATTGTATTTTCTGATTTTTGTCTGTAGGGATAACGTTCCTATCAACACTATCTTTCAGGACCCTTTTCTCCGTTTTATGAGCTGTCGAGAAGTTCCTGTCAAACAGTCTAATAGAGGGGGTACAAGTGTTATGTTTGTTGACTCTTCAGAGGTTGCATGGCGTTTCACCTTTTTTTTTTATGATGTCTTCAACAAAGCCATTAGAGAAGCCGTTGTTGACTAGGACCTGCCTTACCCTACAGAGTTCTTCATCGACTTGCTTCCATCCTGAACTGTGGCTGAGAGCCCGGTCTAGGTAAGATAAGTACATGACATACGTAGAGCGTTTCTGAAGACATAGGTCATCGAGAAGATGCTAAATTTGTTGGAAATAATTCCACCAACTGGAACTTCAGTGTCATTTATCTTGCCAATTGTCGTCTGGATTATTTAGCATGTTATTTTGTTTTCCATTATTTTGGAAGATTGTTACATTTATCGAGATCCTCTTAGATCTACCCCAAGAAATATCCCCACATCAGTTACCTAACTTCCAGGTTAGTTAGGGAACAGAGGCATTAGGTGTAAGGAAACGTGGTCAAACGTTTTGGTCAGCCCGGGAATCGAACTTGAATGCAATGGGTTGTGATCCAACTGCGTTACTCACTCGGCCCACTCTCTTGATTTACCACTCCGGTCAAAATCCCCCCTCGTAATCCAACCAGAAACATACGAACCCAAGCAACCCACCTAGCCTATCGAGCCTATGCACAGAAAGCGTTGATCCGTTACTATTCGGAGTTCGTTATGGCACGTTCGTTACCATAACACATAAAACGCGACCGATTAGTTGAGAGCACGGGTCGATGAATGTGTCATCTATATAGGAGTTAACGGGTATTGTTCTTATGTGAACGCTGGCGTAATAGATTCAGACACAGTCAGTACAGCTGTAGGGTTGACGGAGTGCATACGATCGTCGTTGCCCATAAAGCATCAACAAGAACAACAGTGCAGCTAAGGTCTGATTCAGAATAGGGGGCTCTAAAAATTAAATTATGTTACCGATAAAATGTAGGTTTTCTGAAATATGCATCAATAGAGGATGTAGTTATGGGTAACTTACTTAAAAAATACATTTTTATCTATTTCACTGGATTCGTCTGAATTTATCTAAAAATTTACTTACCTGAGGGCTCGTCAAAGTTTTTTTTGCAGCTAATTTTAAACATTAATACTGTCCTTGCAGTTACAGGTTCGGCGAGTACACGATTCCATGGGTTTATTAACCTATACGCAGATGATGAGTCAAAATAACGTGGCTGAAGATTATGATGAAGACCACACATCCGAAAATGGAGACACGTCGACAGTTCTCCATTTTCTGATGTGTGGTTTGGTCATCATTAACGTATGAGTTCAAAACATAAATGTTGTCACATATTTTGACTTTAATCATTCGCTTTGTCGGCAACAGGCAGCCTGAATATCATGGTCCCCCCTCTCCCCCAAATGTCGAACAACTGACCCTTCCCAGGATGAACTCCCACAACAGCTGCTTAACTCCTTGTCAACTCTACGGGCTTACTATAGCTCGTGCTGCTTGGGGCTTGTTGTTCCAAATTGCTGAATCTAAAACAACAACAACAACATCCCCGACAACTATTTATTGCTAGGTGAACAGAAGCATTAGGTGAAAGGCAGGGTGTCCAACCCTTTCTTCTCCCGCTAGGGATTCGAACCTAAGAATTTCGATTGTGAGTCGACAACGAGTCCAACTGTACTGCCGAGCCCTTTGAGCTTGAAGGTATTGCCTCGAGTGTGAGTTGCATTGAATCGTTTAAGTGGTCTAGACTAATTTCTCCGAGAGGATTGCAAACTTGCAACCACAGGCGGTCTTCCACAACTAATTCGCACTTTTGAGACATTAACATCTGAACCTCTGTGTTGTCGCTACTTGTACTCGCTTTGTGGCACTCGTCAACTAATATGACAATGTTCTTCAAGATTTTAGATTTAGATTTAGATTTTTTGTTCAGGTAAAGGTACATACATTGAAGATGAGTTACAACCATGATGTTGGAATTAAAGATAGAGCTAGTACATACAATTCCTTACAATAGATCAAAATCTGGATCCGAGGAACCCACATGAATAACCCGAAGGGAGAAAATGTACACTCTTGGAAACCATGTTCCACCTACAAGAACCTGTAATCCCCAGTCGAGGGAACAAGGCCATTGATCCGGTACTTAAGGTGGTGGAAGGTGAAAGGCCACCTATAGGAACCTATGGTCACTGGGAACTCATCTAGTTGGTCACGGCTATCGTGGATAAGTTACCCCGGGGGCCCACTATAGTTTTCTTGGTCACCATGTCTAACCTCCACGCTGGTGTGTGTGTTTTCACCTAGTTGTGCTTGCAGGGGTTGAGCTCTGCTCTTTCGGCCTGCCTCTCAACTGTTAATCAATCAACTGTTACTAACTACTAACTAGCTAATTTCCCCCCTCCCCCCCCCCCCACACACACCCAGGAAGCAGCCCGTAACAGCTGTCTAACTCCCAGGTACCTGTTTACTGCTAGGTAACAAGGGCATCAGGGTGAAAGAAACTCTGCCCATTTATCTCTACCGGTGCCGGAAATCGCACCCCGGCCACAGGATTACGAGTCCCGCGCTCTGTCCACTCAGCTACCAGACCTGTGTGTGTGCGTGTGTATTTATCTAGTTTTTGCTTGCGGTGGTTGAGCTCTGGCTCTTTGGTCCCGCCTCTCAACTGTTAATCAACTGGTGAACAGGTTCCCGAGCCTATTGGGCTCTATCATATTTACACTTGAAACTGTGTATGGAGTCTGCCTCCACTACATCACTTCCTAATGCATTCCATTTGTCTATTACTCTGACACTGAACAAATTCTTTCTAGTGTCTCTATGGCTCATTTGGGCACTCAACTTCCACCTGTGTCCCCTAGTGCGTGTGCCCCTTGTCTTAAATAGTTTGTCTTTATCTACCCTATCAATTCCCTTGAGAATCTTGTATGTGGTGATCATGTCTCCCCCTAACTCTTCTGTCTCCCAGTGACGTGAGGTCTAATTCCCGTTGTCTCTCCTCGTAGTTTATACCGCTTATTTCGGGTACTAGTCTGGTGGCAAACCTTTGGACCTTTTCCAGTTTAGTCTTATGCTTGACTAGATTTGGACTCCATGCTGGAGCCACATACTCCAGGATTGGTCTGACATATGTGGTATACAAAGTTCTGAAAGATTCCTTACACAAGTTTCTAAAGGCCGTTCTTATGTTAGCCAACCTGGCATATGCCCCTGATGTTATCCTCTTGATATGAGCTTCAGGGGACAGGTCTGGCGTGATATCAACCCCCAGGTCTTTCTCTCTCTGTCTCTGACTCTTGAAGTATTTCATCTCTCAAATGATACCTTGTATCTGATCTTCTGCTCCCTACACCTATCTTCATTACATTACCTTTGCTTGGGTTAAACTCTAACAATCATTTGTTCGACCATTTCTTCAGCTTGTCCTAGTCTTCTTGACGCCTCAAGCTGTCCTAATCCGTCTCATAATTTTGGCGTCGTCAGCAAACATTGAGAGGAATGAGTCTATACCTTATGGGAGATCATTTACGTATATCAGAAACAGGATAGGTCCAAGTACAGAGCCCTGTAGGACTCCACTGGTGACTTCACGCCAATCTGAGGTCTCACCCCTCACTGTAACTCTCTGTTAGCTTTCCGACAGTCCAGGAAAATGCAGTCCGCCAATCCTTCTTTTTCTTGCTTAATCTTTGTCATCTGGTCGTAGAATTCTATTAAGCCTGTAAGAGACGATTTACCCTCCCTGAACCCATGTTGATGGGTTGTCACGAAGTTCCTTCTCTCCAGATGTGTTACTAGATTTTTTCTCACGATCTTCTCCATCACCTTGCATGGTATACAAGTTAAGGACACTGACCTGTAGTTCAGTGCCTCTTGTCTGTCACCCTTTTTGTATATTGAGACTACATTAGCCGTCTTCCATATTTCTGGTAGGTCTCCCATTTCCAGTGATCTACTATACACTATGGAGAGCTGCAAGCAAAGTGCTTCTGCACACTCTTTCAATACCCATGGTGAGATTCCGTCCGGACCAACAGCCTTTCTCACGTACAGATCCAACAGATGCCTCTTGACCTCATCTCTTGTAATTTCGAACCCTTCCAAGGCCGTCTGGTTTACTGTCACCTCTTCTAGCGCAGTGACCTCACCTTGTTCTATTGTGAAGACCTCCTGGAACCTCTTGTTGAGTTCTTCACACACCTCTTTGTCATTCTCTGTGTACCTGTCCTCACCCGTTCTAAGTTTCATCACCTGTTCCTTCATTGTTGTTTTCCTTCTGGTGTGACTGTGGAGTAGCTTTGGTTCGGTCTTGGCTTTATTAGCTATATAGTTTTCGTACTTTTTCTCAGCTTCTCTTGTCACGTGAATCCTCTACATAGCATAGCCTTTGCCACTAACCCTCAATGCCTCTGCACTGAAGTTCACCTCTACACCAGCCAAGATGAGTCATCAGTCCTGCCCCTTCTCCGTACCCTCAACAGGGCCTGGCACGGCCTGGCACGACTCGGTGGCAAGCAGGGCGCCTCCGCTAACCGGTAGTTTGCCTTCACAAACAAGCAGTTAACCGCCTTCAACTCAAAGGCGCCGCCAGCCACACACTAGCAGTTTGCTACCAGCGTTTGTTACCACCAGGGAGCCGGTCGGCCGAACGGACAGAACGCTAGACTTATGATCCTGTATTCCTGAGTTTGATCCCAGGTGCCGGCGAGAAACAATGGGCAGAGTTTCTTTCACCCTGTGCCCCTGTTACCTAGCAGTAAAATAGGTACCTGGGTGTTTGTCAGATGTCATGGGCTGCTTCCTAGGGGTGGAGGCCTGGTCGAGGACCGGGCCTGGGGACACTAAAGGCCCCGAAATCATCTCAAGATAACCTTGTGTTGACACCGGATGTGAGCCATCACCGCCAGACTATATAAAGGGCACCGCCTCCCTAGAGAGCCAGTCTCTCTCTCTCTCTTAGTGCTCTTGGATCACCTTATCCTCCTGCAACGCCGTCTGTTATGCGGCGCATAACAGACGGCAAAAATAGTCAAATAAAATAACATATAAAAATTTGAAAAACTTCAAATTTTTCCGATTTCGGTTTTACATATTGAATCACTCCATTTACAATCATCAGGAGTTCTTCGTACCTGTCTGCTCATGGATCTTCAGTTGAAGGTTGGCAACCAAAACTCTAGTGGAGTTAATTATACCACAAAAGGGTTCGGGCTGTCAACCTTTGGTCTACATAAGACCTTACTCACCACAGAAGGATGACTAGCTTTCACTCGACCATTCGGAACTTTCATTCTAAAGAGCTATTAACAAATACGAAATTTTCTTTCTCTCATAAATCCCATAACGAGACACAAACATATAGGCATATACAAATGAATGAAGAAGTGTAATTTTCCTGGGATATAACTATGGTTTAAAACAATATACACGAGTAAAATTGGATATTTCTAAAAAACTGAACAATTTTGGTTAAAAATTGGTTCGGAAATATGACAACAGATGGGAAGAAAAAACTAAAAATTTTGGAGAACACGTAACGTCATATGTAAGACTTAAACCTCAGATAGACAGATAGAAGGATAGAAAAGTTTAGCTATAGTGAGAGCTGCTTTTGTCGTGGCAAATAGATCTTTAGAAGTTTCCCATATATTTATGAAACTTACTGGCTTCTCCTCAACAAGTATCCAGAACTACTACTGACTTGCAGTAAGATGACATATCCCTAAGGCTTAACTGAATAGCCTTGTCCACTGCTAGTGACGAAAGGCTTTTTACTTAGCAGCAACTTTTAGTTCCCAGGTCTTCTACTAACTAAGCTATTCCACTACTAGTAACAGGGAGTCTCCTTTAATGTTTGGCGTACACACATTTACACACTCCTAGCGCACACACATTTCACGAGGCATGTTAAAACCTAATAAGGAGTGAAATTGAGCCAACTTGGAGAGGATGCAGCGTGACAGTATCAACAACAGGTGCTTGGCATTTTATGGCGCAGGATGAGGTTTATCACATCTCGTTCAATGTAGTCCAGATATCGCGCGTAAAAACACCTGGCTTGAAAAGTCACCTCTCTGTCACACTGTTTTCGGGCAGGATTTGTTTTTTTCAGAGTTTATATAATCATAGAAGTCACACTCCCCCAACCCTTACCCCCAACTCCGCGACAGGTGTCTTGCCTTAATCTAATCACCCGCCCACCCCCCCCGCTATTCCTTCACCTCGCTACAAACTTACCTCCATCATTGCTCATCACCCTATACAGTTTCAGACATGGTAAACAATTCGTAATCTTAGTTCAGTGTTCATCGAACATGTCAAAAGATCCATGAGACCTGTGTTCCTTATCTCCGCTAATATATATTCACAGCAGCGATCCAGCCAAGACATTCTTATCAATATAACGTCATATCCTCTCCTTCAACTCCTGGGTCAATATATCTTGAGGTTATCTTGAGAGGACCGGTCCTCGACCGGGCCGCGGGGACGACCGAATAATATGACCGAAAAAGTAAGATTAATAATTCTAACACGAATTTTCTCCATATTTCTTATGTTTGATTTTACTGTCGACGATAATTGAAAAATCAATTCTCCAAAATTCATTTTTATTTCTAGTCTGACGCGACGCTTGAACGCGTTTCGTAATAACGTATTACATTTTCAAAGACTTTAGTTTACACACACACAACCTGTAACCTGAAAACACTTAACAGAGTTTTACTAATTCTAACGCTAAACAATTTGTCTTATATACTCGCATTTGGGTGAGGTGATATGTTGAAACAGTTTTGGATGAGGTGAACAAACTTTTGACCAACACAAGACAGAACACGCTTCAATGGGTATAAATTGGATAAGTGAAAGGGAAGAATGGAAGTAACTGCAAAGGACCTATTGGCCTATACTTCCTCTTGATGCTTCTATATTGGTATGGAGTCTTGAAGTGGGTAGAATATAGTTGTGCATTAATTGGCTGTTGATTGCTGGTGTTGACTTTTTGATGCGTAATACCTCGCAGATGTCAAGCCGCCTGCTATCGCTGTATCTATCGATTATTTCTGTGTTGTTTGTTAAGATTTCTCTGGTGATGGTCTGGTTGTGGTAAGTGGTTATATGTTCCTTGATGGAGCCCTGTTGCTTATGCATTGTTAAACGCCTGGAAAGAGATGTTGTTGTCTTGCCTATATACTGAGTTCTTTGAGGCTTACAGTCCCCAAGTGGGCATTTGAAGGCACAGACGACGTTAGTCTCTTTTAAGGCGTTCTGCTTTGTGTCTGGAGAGTTTTTCATGAGTAGGTTGACCGTTTATTTGGTTTTATAGTAAATCGTCAATTGTGTCTTCTGATTTTTGTCTGTTGGGATAACGTTCCTATTAACAATATCTTTCAGGACCCTTTCCTCCGTTTTATAAGCTGTAAAAAAGAAGTTCCTGTAAAATAGTCTAATAGGGAGTACAGGTGTTGTGTTAGTTGACTCTTCAGAGGTTGCATGGCGGTTTCACTTTCCTTTTTATGATGTCTTCAACGAAACCTTTGGAGAAGCCGTTTTTGACTAGGACCTGCCTTACCCTACAGAAATAAAGACTAGAAATAAAAATGAATTTTGGAGAATTGATTTTTCATTTACCATCGACAGTAAAAAGAAACATAAGAAATATTGAGAAAATTCGTGTTAGAATTATTAATCTTATTTTTTTCGGTCATATTTAATATATATATATATATATATATATATATATATATATATATATATATATATATATATATATATATATATATATATATATATATATATATATATATATATACATATATATATATATATATATATATATATATATATATATA
>NC_091186.1:8673523-8698523 GCF_040958095.1 Procambarus clarkii
GAGGGGAGGTGGGGGGTGAGTGAGGGGTGTTGTGTGGTCAGGAGAGAGAGGTGGGGGTTACGCGTGTGCCAAATAGTGTTTTGTGTTTTTCTTTTTTGAAAGTTTTGTTGAACAAGTTACGTTGTCAGCGTTAATTGGCGCAACATATCTATCATATTGTGAGTACATCACACGTGCAGTGAGTCAGATTACAAGTGTGTGATTCATTCATCATTGTGCAGTGATATACGGGGGAATTATACCAGTGTTAGTGTCGCCCTGACCCCCGCCCCCACCCAGCGCCCAGGCCGGGAAGTACCTGCTCTCCCCCTCCTTCCCCACCCCTCTACGTCGCCTCCCCACCCACGAGGCCACCTTGCCACCCGCCCATAGAAGCCGGGAGGCTCCCATGTGTGTCTACGCGTCCCATCCACCCAATGTATACCCACATATTGTGTAGTGTGTGTATACCCACACTTTGTATAGAGGTGGTATATGTATTACCACTCACCTGAGTAGTAAGTGCCACGGACAGCTGATCACCCCCCCCAGCCTCCAACCGCCGCCCACCCTCCAGTCTCCACCCGCCGTCCACCTTCCCGCCCAGCGCCCGCCCATGTCGCAGCTCTCAACAGATAGCCAGGCTTCTCCAAGCCAAGATGAGCCATCAAGCAGGGGTAGACAAGGTAGATGTCAGACGTGTGACCGGGTATGCTATATCCGGTTGAGTGACGATAATGTGCGCCTTCATTACCACAACAGAGTCAGGTGTTTGGGTTCTGGGCGTCCTCCCAGGGAGAACACCAATCAACAGCCCACACCGCCCGTAAGGCAAAACACCTCCCAGACCTTCTTTCCCACAGAAAATTTATTAGAAGCTATCAAAGCAACATCGGCCAGAACCTTGCAACACATCCGTAAAGCAGCCCGCCCCCATGCAGCAGCCAAATTATCTGACTCTCCTGGAACGACCCAAGCATGGCACAACCTCCTAATGTTTGGCAACATATGTCTAGCCACCCCTGCAAGGAGAGACAAAACCTTAGCTGCCTCAGTCATCAAAGCTATAAATGATTTTCCCAGGGAGGACAACCAGGTGCGCCTTCCCACTCGCGCAAGAAACACCCACGGCAGGAAGAGCAACAGTGGCATATCCGAGACATAAAAAATCAGAACATCAGTCACCAAGAAAATAGAAGAAGGAAACACTATTGGCGCAATACGAGTCATCACCAGTGAGGACTCAATTGCCGACAGAGATGCCGCAACAGCTCAAGCCCTAAGGGAGAAACACCCACCCAGGGCTCCGCGTGAGGACGACATTGTACAAGTGGGGGCTACCGGAGCAGAACCTCTCTGGGTGGCTGAATCTGTGGTCCATAAAGCAGCCATGTCCTTCCCTACAGGATCAGCAGGTGGGTTCACAGGACTAAAACCCAACCACCTCAAGCAAATGCTCAACCCTTCACTGGGTGACATTGCAAAGAACCTCTTGGTGGAACTAACCAGATTCACCAACACATGTCTAGCTGGCAACATACCAGCGTCCATAAGACCTTTTTTTTTTTGGAGCATCTCTCTGTGCTCTAAAGAAAAAGGATGGAGGGATCAGGCCAATAGCTGTGGGCAATTCTCTCCGGCGTCTCGTCGCAAAAGCAGCTGCAAGAACAGTTAGTGATGCAGCAGCCAACATTCTGAAGCCAAAACAGCTCGGGTTTGGCATTCCACAAGGGTGTGAGGCGGCAGCCCATGCAGCTCGAGCCTTCATCGCCAACATCACAGACGAAAAGGCCCTTATCAAACTAGATTTCAAAAATGCCTTCAATTTGGTGCGGAGAGATGCTGTACTCTGTGCGGTTCATAGTCATTTCACTTCCCTCTACCCTTTTGTACATTCATGCTACAGTATGGATCTTAAGCTACTTTTTGGTGAACATGAAATTGACTCGCGAGAAGGCGTCCAACTGGGTGACCCCCTTGCTCCTCTCCTTTTCTGCTTAGTCATCAAACAAGTCACAGAGGTCCTGTCCAGCGAGCTTAACATCTGGTTCTTGGATGATGGTACCCTAGCTGATTCCCAAGACTCCCTCCTGGAGGACATCAGAAAAATCCAGGAGCAAGGTGCAGTTTTAGGCCTCACCCTGAACCCTTCTAAATGTGAAATAATATGTTCCAACCAGGGCATCGTAGAGAGAATAGAGGGTCTTCTGCCAAATATCCATAAAACTAAACCTGAAGACAGCACACTCCTAGGAGCTCCCCTGGGGTTGAAAGCCATCGATGAGGTCCTTGATAAGAAAATCGCCGACCTTAAGAGGATGGATGGGAGGATTGAGGATATTGATGCTCATGATGCACTCTACCTCATCACCAGATGTCTGTCCCTCCCCAGGTTAACCTACTTTCTGAGGTATTCACCATCTTACAGTAGCCAAAAACTAAGTGAGTATGACCGGTTACTGAAATCAATGCTAGAAAAAGCCCTTAACCTCTCTCTCGATGACCTACAGTGGAAACAAGCCTCTCTTCCCGTAAGACTTGGGGGCCTCGGAGTTCGAACAGCAACGCAAATCGCTGTTCCAGCCTTCCTGTCCTCCTTATCAGCATCCGACGACCTTGTGAAGGAAATTCTACCTGCCCACTTACATCAGCTGGCAGGTGTACATGATCCCAATTTTACACGCTGTGCCACAGAGTGGGCCTCTCGTGCAGGCCAATCACCTCAACCACCATCCCCAAAAGTCCACAAGCAATCCAGCTGGGATGGTCCCATTGTAGACCAAGTTGCTACAGAGTGCCTGGGTGCTGCAACAACACAACACGACATTGCTCGCCTCACAGCAGTAGCAGCACCACATGCAGGGGATTTCCTGTTAGCAACCCCAATGTCGGCAACTGGCACGCGTCTCACACTACACGCCCTCTGAATTGCTGTGGCCCTCCGCCTTGCTGCCCCAATCCACACCAGATATAGGTGTATTTGCGGCGAGGTGGTGGCTGACAGGTACGGCCACCATGGCCTACTCTGCCAAAGCACAGGGGGATGGCACTCGAGGCACAGTGAAGTTAACGACATCATCAAGAGGAGCCTCACCACAGCTGGATGCCCAGCTGAAAGAGAGCCCCGTTACCTAACGCCCCGTAACTCTGATGCTCTTATTGGTCGCCCGGATGGTATCACAGTGAACCCCTGGAAGAATGGCAAGCAGTTGGTATGGAACTACACGTGCGTATCAACCCTGGCTAACACCTACATTAACCTCAGTGTTGCACAACCAGGTGGCGCTGCCACCCACAGGGAAGCAGCCAAATCCCGTAAGTATAGAGAACTGGATCACCACTACAATTTTGTCCCCATTGCTTCTGAGACACTCGGTGCCTGGGGTAAAAGTGCTACCAGTTTTTTGAAGGAACTGGGTTCTAGGCTCATTGAAACAACAAGGGACCCGAGAGCTGCAAGCTTTCTTTTCCAGCGCCTCAGTGTGGCGATACAGAGGGGAAATGCGAACTGCATCCAGGGTTCCTGCCCGCCATCTGAGGAGCTGGAGGAACTCGACAACCTATGATAACCATCTTTGTAACCCATATGTAACTCCTTTTTTGTAACAAAGTTCAAATAAAGTAAATATATATGTGTACATACAAAAGAATGGGGGTGGTAGGAGAAGATAATATTAGTGTTCAGTGAGAAACCACAAGGTCTCCTCTGAATACTTTTTATTTTCTTCTCCGAGGCTATGGGTCCCCACATTGGCACCAGAGGTGGTACCCTCACAAACAAAAAACAAAAATATATATATATATATAAATATATGAATGAAAACTCACACCCCAGAAGTGACTCGAACCCATACTCCCAGAAGCAACGCAACTGGTAACTACAGGGCGCCTTAATCCACTTGACCATCACGGCCGTCAAAAGGAAGTGATAGCCGAGGCTATTTGAGCCACTTCCCCGACGGCAACTCGGATGGTAATCTTGAGCATAACATTTCACCAAATCACCTCATTCTTTGGGGCACACGTGAGAAACACAAATGCGAACAAGCCTGAATGGTCCCCAGGACTATATGCGAATGAAAACTCACACCCCAGAAGTGACTCGAACCCATACTCCCAGGAGCAACGCAACTGGTAACTACAGGGCGCCTTAATCCACTTGACCATCACGGCCGTCAAAAGGAAGTGATAGCCGAGGCTATTTGAGCCACTTCCCCGACGGCAACTCGAAGTGGCTCAAATAGCCTCGGCTATCACTTCCTTTTGACGGCCGTGATGGTCAAGTGGATTAAGGCGCCCTGTAGTTACCAGTTGCGTTGCTCCTGGGAGTATGGGTTCGAGTCACTTCTGGGGTGTGAGTTTTCATTCGCATATAGTCCTGGGGACCATTCAGGCTTGTTTGCATTTGTGTTCCTCACTTGTGCCCCAAAGAATGAGGTGATTTAGTGAAATGCTATGCCCAAGATTACCATCCGAGTTGCCGTCGGGGAAGTGGCTCAAATAGCCTCGGCTATCACTTCCTTTTGACGACCGTGATGGTCAAGTGGATTAAGGCACCCTGTAGTTACCAGTTGCGTTGCTCCTGGGAGTATGGGTTCGAGTCACTTCTGGGGTGTGAGTTTTCATTCGCATATAGTCCTGGGGACCATTCAGGCTTGTTCGCATATATATATATATATATATATATATATATATATATATATATATATATATATATATATATATATATATATATATATATATATATATATAGACATATGTCGTACCTAGTAGCCAGAACGCACTTCTCAGCCTACTATGCAAGGCCTGATTTGCCTAATAAGCCAAGTTTTCATGAATTAATTGTTTTTCGACTACCTAACCTACCTAACCTAACCTAACCTAACTTTTTCGGCTACCAAACCTAACCTAACCTATAAAGATAGGTTAGGTTAGGTTAGGTAGGGTTGGTTAGGTTCGGTCATATATCTACGTTAATTTTATCTCCAATAAAAAAAAATTGACCTCATACATAATGAAATGGGTAGTTTTGTCATTTCATAAGAAAAAAATTAGAGAAAATATATTAATTCAGGAAAACTTGGCTTATTAGGATAATCGGGCCTTGCATAGTAGGCTGAGAAGTGCGTTCTGGCTACTAGGTACGACATATATATATATATATATATATATATATATATATATATATATATATATATATATATATATATATATATATATATATATATATATATATGTCGTACCTAGTAGCCAGAATGCACTTATCAGCCTACTATGCAAAGCCCGATTTGCTTAATAAGCCAAGTTTTCATGAATTAACTGTTTTTCGACTACCTAACCTACCTAACCTAACCTAACCTAACTTTTTCGGCTACCAAACCTAACCTAACCTATAGAGATAGGTTAGGTTAGGTTAGGTAGGGTTGGTTAGGTTCGGTCATATATCTACGTTAATTTTACCTCCAATAAAAAAAATTGACTTCATACATAATGAAATGGGTAGCTTTATCATTTCATAAGAAAAAAAAATAGAGAAAATATATTAATTCAGGAAAACTTGGCTTATTAAGCAAATCGGGCCTTGCAAAGTAGGCAGAGAAGTGCGTTCTGGCTACTAGGTACGACATATATATATATATATATATATATATATATATATATATATATATATATATATATATATATATATATATATATATATATATATATATATATATATATATATATATATATATATATATATATATATATATATATATATATTTATATATATATATGTATATAGAGGGTACCACCTCTGGTGCCAATGTGGCGACTCATAGCCTCGGAGAAGAAAATAAAAAGTATTCAGAGGAGACCTTGTGGTTTCTCACTGAACACTAATATAATCTTCTCCTACCACCGCCATTCTTTTGTATGTACACATATATATTTGCTTTATTTTAACTTTGTTACAAAAAAGGAGTTACATATAGGTTACAAAGATGGTTATCATAGGTTGTCGAGTTCCTCCAGCTCCTAAGATGGCGGGCAGGAATCCTGGATATATATATATATATATATATATATATATATATATATATATATATATATATATATATATATATATATATATATATATATATATATATATATATATATATATATATATATATATATATATATATATATATATATATATATATATATATATATATATATATATATATATATATATATATATATATATATATATATATATATATATATATATATATATATATATATATATATATATATATATATATATATATATATATATATATATATATATATATATATATATATATATATGTCGTACCTAGTAGCCAGAACTCACTTTTTGGCCTACTATTCAAGGCCCGATTTGCCTAATAAGCCAAGTTTTCATGAATTAATTGTTTTTCGACTACCTAACCTACCTAACCTAACCTAACCTAACTTTTTCGGCTACCTAACCAAACCTAACCTATAAAGATAGGTTAGGTTAGGTTAGGTAGGGTTGGTTAGGTTCGGTCATATATCTACGTTAATTTTAACTCCAACAAAAGAAAATTGACCTCATACATAATGAAATGGGTAGCTTTATCATTTCATAAGAAAAAAATTAGAAAAAATATATTAATTCAGGAAAACTTGGCTTATTAGGCAAATCGGGCCTTGAATAGTAGGCCAAAAAGTGAGTTCTGGCTACTAGGTACGACATATGTATATATATATATATATATATATATATATATATATATATATATATATATATATATATATATATATATATATATATATATATATATATATATATATATATATATATATATATACATATATATATATATATATATATATATATATATATATGTCGTACCTAGTAGCCAGAACGCACTTCTCTGCCTACTATTCAAGGCCCGATTTGCCTAATAAGCCAAGTTTTCATGAATTAATTGTTTTTTGACTACCTAACCTACCTAACCTAACCTAACCTAACTTTTTCGGCCACCTAACCTAACCTAACCTATAAAGATAGGTTAGGTTAGGTTAGGTAGGGTTGGTTAGGTTCGGTCATATATCTACGTTAATTTTAACTCCAATAAAAATAATTGACCTCATACATAATGAAATGGGTAGCTTTATCATTTCATAAGAAAAAAATTTGAGAAAATATATTAATTCAGGAAAACTTGGCTTATTAGGCAAATCGGGCCTTGAATAGTAGGCTGAGAAGTGCGTTCTGGCTACTAGGTACGACATATATATATATATATATATATATATATATATATATATATATATATATATATATATATGTCGTACCTAGTAGCCAGAACTCACTTCTCAGCCTACTATTCAAGGCCCGATTTGCCTAATAAGCCAAGTTTTCCTGAATTAATATATTTACTATAATTTTTTTCTTATGAAATGATAAAGCAACCCTTTTCTCTATGTATGAGGTCAATTTTTTTTCATTGGAGTTAAAATTAACGTAGATATATGACCGAACCTAACCAACCCTACCTAACCTAACCTAACCTATATTTATAGGTAAGGTTAGGTTAGGTAGCCAAAAAAAGCTAGGTTAGGTTAGGTTAGGTAGGTTAGGTAGACGAAAAAACATTAATTCATGAAAACTTGGCTTATTAGGCAAATCGGGCCTTGAATAGTAGGCTGAGAAGTGCGTTCTGGCTATTAGGTACGACATATATATATATATATATATATATATATATATATATGTCGTACCTAGTAGCCAGAACTCACTTCTGAGCCAACTATGCAAGGCCCAATTTGCCTAATAAGCCAAGTTTTCATGAATTAATTGCTTTTCGACTACCTAACCTACCTAACCTAACCTAACCTAACTTTTTCGGCTACCTAACCTAACCTAACCTATAAAGATAGGTTAGGTTAGGTTAGGTAGGGTTGGTTAGGTTCGGTCATATATCTACGTTAATTTTAACTCCAATAAAAAAAATTGACCTCTTACATAATGAAATGGGTTGCTTTATCATTTCATAAGAAAAAATTTAGAGAAAATATATTAATTCATGAAAACTTGGCTTATTAGGCAAATCGGGCCTTGCATTGTAGGCTGAAAAGTGAGTTCTGGCTACTAGGTACGACATATATATATATATATATATATATATATATATATATATATGCGAACAAGCCTGAATGGTCCCCAGGACATATGCAACTGAAAACTCACACCCCAGAAGTGACTCGAACCCATACTCCCAGAAGCAATGCATCTGGTATGTACAAGACGCCTTAATCCACTTGACCATCACGACCGGTCATAATGAGGTGATAGCCGAGGCTATTTGAACCACCCCACCGCCGGCACTCGGATAGTTATCTTGGGCATAGCATTTTACCAAATCACCTCATTCTTTGGGGCAACACGTGAGGAACACAAATGCGAACAAGCCTGAATGGTCCCCAGGACATATGCAACTGAAAACTCACACCCCAGAAGTGACTCGAACCCATACTCCCAGAAGCAATGCATCTGGTATGTACAAGACGCCTTAATCCACTTGACCATCACGACCGGTCATAATGAGGTGATAGCCGAGGCTATTTGAACCACCCCACCGCCGGCACTCGGATAGTTATCTTGGGCATAGCATTTTACCAAATCACCTCATTCTTTGGGGCAACACGTGAGGAACACAAATGCGAACAAGCCTGAATGGTCCCCAGGACATATGCAACTGAAAACTCACACCCCAGAAGTGACTCGAACCCATACTCCCAGAAGCAATGCATCTGGTATGTACAAGACGCCTTAATCCACTTGACCATCACGACCGGTCATAATGAGGTGATAGCCGAGGCTATTTGAACCACCCCACCGCCGGCACTCGGATAGTTATCTTGGGCATAGCATTTTACCAAATCACCTCATTCTTTGGGGCAACACGTGAGGAACACAAAAGGCGTCTTGTACATACCAGATGCATTGCTTCTGGGAGTATGGGTTCGAGTCACTTCTGGGGTGTGAGTTTTCAGTTGCATATGTCCTGGGGACCATTCAGGCTTGTTCGCATTTGTGTTCCTCACGTGTTGCCCCAAAGAATGAGGTGATTTGGTAAAATGCTATGCCCAAGATAACTATCCGAGTGCCGGCGGTGGGGTGGTTCAAATAGCCTCGGCTATCACCTCATTATGACCGGTCGTGATGGTCAAGTGGATTAAGGCGTCTTGTACATACCAGATGCATTGCTTCTGGGAGTATGGGTTCGAGTCACTTCTGGGGTGTGAGTTTTCAGTTGCATATGTCCTGGGGACCATTCAGGCTTGTTCGCATTTCCTCACGTGTTGCCCCAAAGAATGAGGTGATTTGGTAAAATGCTATGCCCAAGATAACTATCCGAGTGCCGGCGGTGGGGTGGTTCAAATAGCCTCGGCTATCACCTCATTATGACCGGTCGTGATGGTCAAGTGGATTAAGGCGTCTTGTACATACCAGATGCATTGCTTCTGGGAGTATGGGTTCGAGTCACTTCTGGGGTGTGAGTTTTCAGTTGCATATGTCCTGGGGACCATTCAGGCTTGTTCGCATTTGTGTTCCTCACGTGTTGCCCCAAAGAATGAGGTGATTTGGTAAAATGCTATGCCCAAGATAACTATCCGAGTGCCGGCGGTGGGGTGGTTCAAATAGCCTCGGCTATCACCTCATTATGACCGGTCGTGATGGTCAAGTGGATTAAGGCGTCTTGTACATACCAGATGCATTGCTTCTGGGAGTATGGGTTCGAGTCACTTCTGGGGTGTGAGTTTTCAGTTGCATATGTCCTGGGGACCATTCAGGCTTGTTCGCATTTGTGTTCCTCACGTGTTGCCCCAAAGAATGAGGTGATTTGGTAAAATGCTATGCCCAAGATAACTATCCGAGTGCCGGCGGTGGGGTGGTTCAAATAGCCTCGGCTATCACCTCATTATGACCGGTCGTGATGGTCAAGTGGATTAAGGCGTCTTGTACATACCAGATGCATTGCTTCTGGGAGTATGGGTTCGAGTCACTTCTGGGGTGTGAGTTTTCAGTTATATATATATATATATATATATATATATATATATATATATATATATATATATATATATATATGTCGTACCTAGTAGCCAGAACTCACTTCTATGCCTACTATGCAAGGCCCGATTTGCCTAATAAGCCAAGTTTTTATGAATTAATTGTTTTTCGACTACCTAACCTAACCTAACCTAACTTTTTCGGCTACCTTACCTAACCTAACCTATAAAGATAGGTTAGGTTAGGTTAGGTAGGGTTGGTTTGGTTCGGTCATATATCTACGTTAATTTTAACTCCAATAAAAAAAATTGACCTCATACGTAATGAAATGGGTAGCTTTATCATTTCATAAGAAAAAAATAGAGAAAATATATTAATTCAGGAAAACTTGGCCTATTAAGCAAATCGGGCCTTGCATAGTAGGCCGAGAAGTGCGTTCTGGCTACTAGGTACGACATATATATATATATATATATATATATATATATATATATATATATATATATATATATATATATATATATATATATATATATATATATATATATATATATATATATGTCGTACCTAGTAGCCAGAACTCACTTCTCAGCCTACTATTCAAGGCCCGATTTGCCTAATAAGCCAAGTTTTCCTGAATTAATATATTTACTATAATTTTTTTCTTATGAAATGATAAAGCAACCCTTTTCTCTATGTATGAGGTCAATTTTTTGTTATTGGAGTTAAAATTAACGTAGATATATGACCGAACCTAACCAACCCTACCTAACCTAACCTAACCTATATTTATAGGTAAGGTTAGGTTAGGTAGCCAAAAAAAGCTAGGTTAGGTTAGGTTAGGTAGGTTAGGTAGACGAAAAAACATTAATTCATGAAAACTTGGCTTATTAGGCAAATCGGGCCTTGCATAGTAGGCTGAGAAGTGCGTTCTGGCTACTAGGTACGACATATATATATATATATATATATATATATGTCGTACCTAATAGCCAGAACGCACTTCTCAGCCTACTATGCAAGGCCCGATTTGCCTAATAAGCCAAGTTTTCCTGAATTAATATATTTTCTCTAATTTTTTTCTTATGAAATGATAAAGCTACCCATTTCATTATGTATGAGGTCAATTTTTATTTATTGGAGTTAAAATTAACGTAGATATATGACCGAACCTAACCAACCCTACCTAACCTGTCCTAACCTATCTTTATAGGTTAAGTTAGGTTAGGTGGCCGAAAAAGTTAGGTTAGGTAAGGTTAGGTAGGTTAGGTAGTCGAAAAGCAATTAATTTATGAAAACTTGGCTTATTAGGCAAATTGGGCCTTGCATAGTAGGCCAAAAAGTGCGTTCTGGCTACTAGGTACGACATATATATATATATATATATATATATATATATATATATATATATGTCGTACCTAATAGCCAGAACGCACTTCTCAGCCTACTATTCAAGGCCCGATTTGCCTAATAAGCCAAGTTTTCCTGAATTAATATATTTACTATAATTTTTTTCTTATGAAATGATAAAGCAACCCTTTTCTCTATGTATGAGGTCAATTTTTTTTATTGGAGTTAAAATTAACGTAGATATATGACCGAACCTAACCAACCCTACCTAACCTAACCTAACCTATATTTATAGGTAAGGTTAGGTTAGGTAGCCAAAAGAAGCTAGGTTAGGTTAGGTTAGGTAGGTTAGGTAGACGAAAAAACATTAATTCATGAAAACTTGGCTTATTAGGCAAATCGGGCCTTGAATAGTAGGCTGAGAAGTGCGTTCTGGCTATTAGGTACGACATATATATATATATATATATATATATATATGTCGTACCTAGTAGCCAGAACGCACTTCTCAGCCTACTATGCAAGGCCCGATTTGCCTAATAAGCCAAGTTTTCCTGAATTAATATATTTTCTATAATTTTTTCCTTATGACATGATAAAACTACCCATTTCATTATGTATGAGGTCAATTTTTTTTTATTGGAGTTAAAATTTGCGTAGATATATGATCGAACCTAACCAACCCTACCTAACCTAACCTAACCTATCTTTATAGGTTAGGTTAGGTTAGGTAGAAGAAAACGTTAGGTTAGGTTAGGTTAGGTAGGTTAGGTAGACGAAAAACCATTAATTCATGAAAACTTGGCTTATTAGGCAAATTGGGCCTTGCATAGTAGGCTGAGAAGTGCGTTCTGGCTACTAGGTACGACATATATATATATATATATATATATATATATATATATATATATATATATATATATATATATATATATATATATATATATATATATATATATATATATATATATGTTTCATTGAATATGACCGCATATTCTGTATTTTTTATTTTCTGGTTTTGGGGTTCTATCCCTCTAACTATTTTTTTAGCATCAGGGCTTAATTGAAATAGGTGTTCTCCAAAACTCATTTTCGTACTTTTAAGGTGAAGAAAAGAAGTGATTTACTATAGAGTGTATTACACTTATTTATATAATTTGCACAACGTTTCGAACCTCCATGGTTCATTCTCAAGTGAACAGATCTTACAATACTAGTTGATTTTATACCCGCACTGGGTCAGGTGATAATACACCCAATATACAGTGATAATACTGACCCAGTGCGGGTATAAAATCAACTAGTATTGTAAGATCTGTTCACTTGAGAATGAACCATGGAGGTTCGAAACGTTGTGCAAATTATATAAATAAGTGTAATACACTCTATAGTAAATCACTTCTTTTCTTCACCTTAAAAGTACGAAAATGAGTTTTGGAGAACTCCTATTTCAATTAAGCCCTGATGCTAAGAAAATAGTTAGAGGGATAGAAGCCCTAAACCAGAAAATAATAAATACAGAATATGCGGTCATATTCAATGAAACATGTTTGAAAGAAAACCTGCTGCCAGTATACATCAATATATATATATATATATATATATATATATATATATATATATATATATATATATATATATATATATATATATATATATATATATATATATATATATATATATATATCTATATATATATATATATATAGATATATATATATATATATATATATATATATATATATATATATATATATATATATATATATATATATATATATATATATATGTCGTACCTAGTAGCCAGAACGCACTTCGTAGCCTACTATGCAAGGCCCGATTTGCCTATTAAGCCAAGTTTTCCTGAATTAATATATTTTCACAAATTTTTTTCTTGTGAAATGATAAAGCTACCCATTTCATTATGTATGAGGTTAATTTTGTTTTATTGTAGTTAAAATTAGCGTAGATATATGACCGAACCTAACCAACCCTACCTAACCTAACCTAACCTATCTTTATAGGTTAGGTTGGGTTAGGTAGCCGAAAAAGGTAGGTTAGGTTAGGTTAGGTAGGTTAGGTAGTCGAAAAATCATTATTTCATGAAAACTTGGCTTATTAAGCAAATCGGGCCTTGAATTGTAGGCTGAAAAGTGCGTTCTGGCTACTAGGTACGACATATATATATATATATATATATATATATATATATATATATATATATATATATATATATATATATATATATATATAGGGGGGTACCACCACTGGTGCAATTATAGGGACCCACAGCCTCAGAGAAGGGAACACAGAGCACTCAGGGAAAAACTTGACATTTAACTATGAATACGAAAGAGTGTTCACTTCTCCTACCACCCCCTTTTTTTTTTTATTATGATGTACACTTTATTATGCAAGGTTATACAGTTACATATCTGATTTTATACAAAAAATGAACATTAAGAGGACACAAGAAAAAGTTCGCTTCCTAGAGGCTGTAGATTTCCTCGAACTCCTCCGACGCCGGGCAGGAACCGAGGATGCAGTGGGCATTTCCCCTCTGGATCGCGACACTGAGGCGCTGAAAGAGAAAACTTGCTGCTCTAGGGTCTCTTGTGGTGTCAATGAGCTTGGAACCAAGCTCCTTAAGAAACCTTCTGGCACTCTCACCCCATGGGCCTAGGGTCTCAGACCCTATTGGAACGAAATTGTACCTTTGATCTAATTGCCTGTACTTGACTGACTTTTGTTTTTCTCTGTGTGTCGCTGCGGCTCCTGCCGTGCCGGCAGAGAGGGTGATGTATGTCGTTGCCAGGGTGGATACGCAAGTATAGTCCCATGCTAACGCTAACTGCCTGCCTATATATATATATATATATATATATATATATATATATATATATATATATATATATATATATATATATATATATATATATATATATATATATATATATATATATATATATATATAAGTATATATATATATATTTTTTTTTTTTTTAAAAAACCTAGAAGGGGTACCACCTCTGGTGCAAGTGTTGGGACCCATAGCCTCGGAGAAGAAAATAAAGAGTACTCAGAGAAGACCTTGTGGATCCTCACTGAACACTTTGATATTTTCTTCTCCTACCACCCCTATTCTTTTGTTAAGTGTGTATATTTATCTAACTTTATTTCAAAATGTCATTACACAAAAAAAGTTACAATATTGATTACATGCAGGGTGCAAGGCTGCTTGTCACAAGTTGTACAGCTCTTCCAGCTCCTCAGATGGCGGGCACAACCATGGATGCAGTGAGCATTTCCTCTCTGGATTGCCACACTAAGGCGCTGAAAAAGAAAACTGGCAGCTCTAGGGTCTCTAGTTGTTTCGATTAGCTTAGACCCCAACTCCTTCAAAAAGCTAGCAGCACTTTTACCCTAGGCACCAAGTGTCTCTGAGGCAATAGGAACAAAATTGTAGTGGTGCTCAAGGTCTCTGTATTTACGTGACTTGGCCGCTTCCCGGTGATTGGCAGCTCCTGCTTGTGTAGCACTGAAGTCAACATAGGTATTGGCTAAAGTTGAAACGCATGTGTGGTCCCACACCAACTGTCTACCATTCTTCCAGGGGTTCACCGTGATTCCGTCTGGGCGACCGACAGGCTCATCAGAGTTGCGGGACATTAGGTAACGGGGCTCTCTCTCTGCTGGACAACCGGCTGTGGTAAGGCTTCTCTTAATAATGTCATTGACCTCGCTGTGTCTTGCATGCCATCCTCCTGTCCTTTGGCAGAGAAGGCCATGCCGTCCGTATCTGTCGGCCTCTGCCTCGCCGCAAATACACCTGTATTCGGTGTGGATTGGGGCAGCGAGGCGGAGAGCCACGGCAATTCGGAGGGCCTGCGGTGTGAGACGGGTGCCGGTTGCTGACATTGGGGTTGCTAATAGGAAATCACCTGCATGGGGAGCTGCTACAGCTCTAAGTCGGGCAGTGTCATGTGGTATTGTCGCAGCTTCTAGCAAAGTCGCAGCTTCTTGGTCGGCAATGGACCGATCCCAGCTGGATTGCTTATGGGCTTCAGAAGGCGGTGGTTGGGGTGCTGGTCCTGCGAGAGAGACCCATTTGGTTGTGCAGTCTGTGAAGCTGGGATCATGTACCCCAGCCTGTTGAACTAGGTGCTCAGGTAGGATTTCCTTCACCAAGTTGTCAGACCCCACTGAAGAGGACAGGAACGCTGGTACAGCAATTTGTGTTGCTGTGCGCACGCCAAGGCCCCCGAGTCTGACAGGAAGGGAGGCCTGTTTCCACTGTAAGTCGCTGAGGGATAGATTGAGGGCTTTTTCTAGTGTTGATTTCAGCAAGCTGTCGTACTCTTCTAATTTAATATTGTTGAAAGATGGCGAACATCTTAGAAAGTAGGTCAGCCTGGGGAGGGACAAGCATCTGGTGATGAGGTAAAGTGCATCATGAGCATCGATGTCTTCAATCCTCTCGTTCATCCTCTTCAGGTCAGTGATCTTCTTACCAAGGACCCCGTCGATGGCATTCCTTCCAAGAGGAGCACCTAGGAGTGTGCTGTCCTCAGGGTTGGTTGTATGAATGTCAGGCAAAACAACCTTTATTTGCTCTATTATGTGCTGGTTGGTGGAGGTTATTTCGCACTTGGAAGGGTTCAGAGTGAGGCCTAGGCTTGCTCCTTGCTCCTGAATTATTCTTATGTCGTCCAAGAGTGAGGCTGGGGAGCCGGCTAGAGTACCATCGTCCAAAAACCAAATGTTGAGCTCACTGGACAGGTTATCAGTGACTTCCTTGATAACTAGGCAGAAAAGAAAAGGAGCAAGGGGGTCACCCTGTTGGACACCTTCTTGTGATTCAATTTCATGTTCCCCAAAAAGCAGAGTTAGATTCTTGCTATAGCATGAGTTTACAAACGGGTAGAGGGAAGGAAAAAGGCGATGAACTGCACTGAGTACTGCATCCCTTCTAACCAGATTGAAAGCATTTTTGAAGTCCAGCTTTATCAGGGCTTTTTCATCCGTAATGTTGGCAATGTAGGCTCTAGCTTCATGAGCCGCTGCCTCACACCCTTGGGGAATGCCAAACCCAAGCTGTTTTGGCTTCAGCATGTCGGCTGCTGCCTGACTAACTGCTCTAGCAGCAGCCTTAGCGACGAGACGCCGGAGTGAATTGCCCACAGCTATCGGTCTGATTCCTCCATCTTTTTTCCTCAGGGCACAGAGGGTAGCGCCAAAAAAGAGAGGCCGTATGGTTTCTGGTATGTTGCCAGCTAGACATGTGTTGGCGAATCTAGTTAGTTCCACCAGGAGGCCCTGTGCAATGTCTCCCAGTGCAGGGTTGAGCATTTGTTTGATATGGTTGGGTCGAAGTCCTGTGAACCCACCTGCTGATCCTGGTGGGAAGGATAAAACTGCTTTATGCACCATGGATTCGAGCACACACAGGGGTTCTGCTCTGGTGACACCGACTAGGGGAACACTGTCATCACGAGGAGCTCTGGGTGGGTGCTTTTCCCTCAGGGCTTGTGCTGTATGGGCATCCCTGGTGGCAACTGTGTCTTCACTGGTGATGACTCTGATCGCCCCTATTGTGTTGCCTTCTTCTATTTTCTTGCTGACTGTTGCTCTGATTTTGGATGCCTCGGTTCTGCTGTTGATACCTTTCCTACCGTGGGTGTTTTTGGCACGGGTGGGAAGGGGTGCCTGGTTGTCCTCTCTAGGAAAACTATTTATAGCCATAATGACAGACGAAGCTAGTGATTTGTCTCTCCTTGCAGGGACAGCTAGGCATATGTTACCAAACAGGAGAAGGTTGTGCCATGCTTGGATGGTTCCGGGGGAGTCATTGACCTTTTTCAAGAGGCTGGATAGTTTGGCTGCTGCCTGGGGCCGGGCAGCTTTAGGGATGTGCTGCAAGGTTCCAACCGATGTTGCTTTGATGGCTTCTAGTAGATTCTCAGTCGAAATGAAGCTGTTGGAGGTGTTTTCCCTGACTGCTGGAGTGGGGCCTTGATTGATACCCTCTTTGGGAGGCCGCCACATACCCGGACAATCGGTTCCGTTGTGAGCATGCTTGCGCACATCTCCGTTACGCTTGAGTCTCCACACCTTGTCACACACTTGGCATGTGCCATACCTGTCGTCGATTGATGGCTCCTGTTGGCTGAGAGAAGCCTGGCTGTCAGTCGTGACCTGCGACATCGGCGAGCGCTGGGCGGGCGCTGGTCGGGCGCTGGGTGGGCGCTGGGCGGGCGCTGGGTGGGCGCTGGGCGGGCGCTGGGCGAAGGCTGGGTGGGCGCTGGGCGGGCGCTGGGCGAAGGCTGGGTGGGCGCTGGGCGGACGTAGCGTGAGGGGGTGGATACAGGGAGGTAGCGGTCGCGGTTGGGGTGGGGCAGGGTGGGGGAGGTGACTCTTGGGTTGGGTGACGGTACACACTAGCGGGTATGGGGAGGGGGGGGGGGGTCAGAGGGGTGACACTAACACGTTTGTATAATTTCGTGATATATCACTGCACAATATAATCTGGTTCACTGTGGACTCGATGCACTTAAAACACGATACCTGTTTCCCGGGAGCCGAGGTATCTATTTTTCAGGGATATTTTCATAAACACTTACACACTGGTCACCCCCCTCGACTGACCGCACAACAACACCCCATCCCCCCACCCCCAACCCCCACCACCATAACCGAGGGAGCCCCTCAGGGCGCCCTTGTTGGCCCTCACTGTAGTTCAAACGATTCCACACTGCCAATCCACGTGTTTGATTGTTTTTGGTTGCGATAGTTCACCCTGGACACTTCCCGCCACTCTCACACCTTCCCAGGATGTTCACACTGCACACTGTTGAGTCTGGGCCCGGTGAGGTCAGGATGTCACAAGATAATGGCACATGGCCGGCAGAGCCTCCTCCCAGCGTCCGTTCCCTGTGGCGCCCACAGCCCACAGGATATAAATTTTAAATTTTTAAATTTTGCCCCGAGGGGCGAGTTTATTGGGCAGCGCCACTCATCTTGTGAGTGAACATACCGCCATAGCAGAATGTACAACACTCCCCAATAGGAAGAAAACCCGCTGGGTTGTTCATCCTGTCACTTGTACCCAGACACAGCTGGGACTTGCTTAACTGTCTCAAGTGAACAGCTCCTCAAACAAGAAGATTAACATTTATCAACCCTTAAAAGCTTACGTTATCTTGCGGGTGCAAAATGGGGAAATCTTTTAAGAACAGTATCAATATTTGACAAATAGTGTTTTCCTAACTCAAACAATGTGGGGTTTATTATTCTACACATATTTCTGATATCTCTCAGGTGTTCACATTCACGTAGATAGTGGTCAAGGCGGTGTCCGTCACTCTCACCACAGATTCTGCAACTTCGCTGATCAACTGTTGTTTCCATTCCAAATCTCCATGGATATTTGTATCCAAGACGGATTCTCGCTATTACAGATTCTCTCACTCGTCGTCCTCCTCTTCGGCCATACTGATTGGGATTGCCAGCTGCAACCATGTTGTACCATCGTACAGATTCACTGGTTTGTGCTTCTATCCTCCTTTCCTCAGTTACCTTGTCACGGTGATGTTGCCTGATAATACCTCTAATTTGTAGTTGAGTCTTGGGTATGAAGTATTCAATATGGTCTCCTTCAGCGCCTTCAGCAGCCAGCACATCTGCTCGTTCATTCCCACATATTCCAACATGGGAGGGGATCCACAGAAACTTGATGACTCTTCCCTGATTGGTAAGTACTCTCACAGCTCTCTTGATTTCAGCGACTATTGCAAGATTTTCTGCCTGATTTTTACTTAGGCTTTGCAGTGCTGCTTTTGAATCGGTGCAAATCACTGCACCATTAGTGTTCCGTTCAAGAAACCTTAACGCCATAACAATGGCAGTTAGCTCTGCTTGCGTTGAAGATGCATAGTTCTCAATACGTGCTTTTTCTTCATTTCTGCGTTGGAAGGTATTATCCTTGATTACCGTGTATGCTGCACCAGCCCTGCCATTGATAGGATTAGATGACCCGTCAGTGTAGATTTGATCTAGTTCATCTCCGGCTTCTTTATAAATGTCCTCGAGATACTTGTGCCTCATTTCTTGTGGTATCATGTTGGATTTTTTCATTGCCATTTCATTGATGATGATCTTACATGAGTCATCCTCCCAGGGAGGTAACCTCTCTACAGGCAGGAGCTCACGGGCTTGCTCAAGCAGGTGAAGCTCTTCAAGGTAGCAGACTGTTCTGTGATGCCATTTTTTGCTTCTCCTGTTTCCCCCTGAAATTAGCACAGAGCTCAGTTTTTTCTTGGCAATATCATTGTAATGGGGATCTCTGGCTATCCTAATTGCAAGCTTAGCATTCAGCTCCTGAATTCTGCTTTTAATACTGGGAAGGGACAACTCCTCTCGTAGATTAGACGTTTTGGCAGTTCTTGGGACTCCAAGAATGATTGTCATGGCTTCATTTTGAATGCTTTCAAGCCTTTTCATATCGCTTTGGGAGTAGGTGCACAGTACTGGTGCGGCATAGTCTATGACGGAGCGCACATAGGCTGTGTACATCATTTTGAGCACGGCAATAGAGGCTCCATGTCCATTCCAGGTCATAGCTTTCAGTGCCCTGAGTCGACTTTTGCATGTTCCTATGAGTTGATTGAGCTCCTCTTTCTTTCCCTTGTTAGAGCCGACAGTGACGCCAAGGTACCGATAGTGGTCAACCCATTCAAGTGTTACACCATTAATTTGCAGTTCTTCATTTGCTCTCCGCTTGTGATGGGAGTATGCCTTCGTCTTGTTTGTGGAGAGAGTGAAACCGAGCTCAATACATTTCCTTCCGAGGAGTTCAATGGACTGTTCAATTTTTCCCAAGGTGGGAGCTTGTATTAGGACATCATCTGCATATCCCACTTGTTGTGTTCCTTCCGGAAAATCAATATTTGCAATGGCGTTCATAAGTACATTGAATAGTGTAGGGCTTAAGACTCCGCCTTGGGGGGTCCCGAGGATATAAATATATATATATATATATATATATGAATATATATTTATATATATATATATATATATATATATATATATATATATATATATATATAAATATATATATATAAATATATATATATATGTATATATATTTATATATATATATATATATATATATATATATATATATATATATGTATATATATTTATATATATATATATATATATATATATATATATATAAATAAAAAAAATATGGAAGGGAGTACCACCTCTAGCTGGAAGAAGGGGGACCCATAGCCTCGGAGGAAACCACGCATAACGCATTAGAGGGAATGTTTAGATCCCCTCCAATACAGTTTCTGTGTGCTTTTCTCCTACCACCCCCTTCCTTTTATATATATATATATATATATATATATATATATATATATATATATATATATATATATATATATATATATATATATATATATATAAAACATCCTAATACGCAAAATCCTAATAAAACCACTGCGCATATTTCCGAGGTTGATTAAACATGAAGCCAAGATGTAGACAGATCACAAATGTGTCTCCAATCCTCGAGGCACATCACAGTTCTCCTGCGATAGGAGTAATCACTTACATCTTATGGCATTGGGAGCTGCGGACTGGGACGCGGGCCACACTCTCGCTCCCACAACCATTACATTAACAAGTGGTGATCGAGTAAGTGCCAGTCTCAAGCCCTCGTGATGCAGTGTCACGGAGGTGGCACAATAAGTATCAGTTTTCAGCCCTGATAACACATAACCTGGTTACCTGGTTGATGGAGTTCTGGGAGTTCTTCTACTCCCCAAGCCCGGCCCGAGGCCAGGCTTGACTTGTGAGAGTTTGGTCCACCAGGCTGTTGCTTGGAGCGGCCCGCAGGCCCACATACCCACCACAGCCCGGTTGGTCCGGCACTCCTTGGAGGAATAAATCTAGTTTCCTCTTGAAAATGTCCATGGTTGTTCCGGCAATATTTCTTATGCTTGCTGGGAGGACGTTGAACAACCGCGGACCTCTGATGTTTATACAGTGTTCTCTGATTGTGCCTATGGCACCTCTGCTCTTCACTGGTTCTATTCTACATTTTCTTCCATATCGTTTACTCCAGTACGTTGTTATTTTACTGTGTAGATTTGGTACTTGGCCCTCCAGTATCTTCCAGGTGTATATTATTTGATATCTCTCTCGTCTTCTTTCTAGTGAGTACATTTGGAGGGCTTTGAGACGATCCCAATAATTTAGGTGCTTTATTGCGTCTATGCGTGCCGTATATGTTCTCTGTATTCCCTCTATTTCAGCAATCTCTCCTGCTCTGAAGGGGGAAGTGAGTACTGAACAGTACTCAAGACGGGACAACACAAGTGACTTGAAGAGTACAACCATTGTGATGGGATCCCTGGATTTGAAAGTTCTCGTAATCCATCTATCATTTTTCTGGCTGTCGCAATATTTGCTTGGTCATGCTCCTTAAACGTTATGTCGTCAGACATTATTATTCCCAAATCCTTTACATGCCGTTTTCCTACTATGGGTACATTTGATTGTGTTTTGTACTCTGTATTATGTTTAAGGTCCTCATTTTTACCGTACCTGAGTACCTGGAATTTATCACTGTTAAACATCATGTTATTTTCTGATGCCCAGTCGAAAACTTTATTAATATCAGCTTGAAGTTTTTCAATGTCCTCAGCCGAGGTAATTTTCATACTGATTTTTGTGTCATCTGCAAAGGATGATACGAAGCTGTGACTTGTATTTTTGTCTATATCTGATATGAGAATAAGGAAAAGCAGCGGTGCAAGGACTGTACCCTGAGGTACAGATCTTTTCACTGCACTTGGACTAGATTTTATATGGTTGACAGTTACTCGCTGAGTCCTGTTTGACAGAAAACTGAGTATCCAGCGTCCTACTTTACCGGTTATTCCCATTGACTTCATTTTGTGTGCTATCACGCCATGGTCACATTTATCGAAAGCCTTTGCGAAGTCCGTGTATATCACATCAGCATTCTGTTTCTCTTCTAATGCCTCAGTGACTTTGTCGTAGTGCTCAAGTAGCTGTGAGAGGCACGATGTTCCCGCTCGAAATCCATGTTGGCCTGGGTTGTGAAGGTCATTGGTCTCCATGAAATTGGTGACCTGACTCCTAATCACTCTCTCAAATACTTTTATGATGTGCGATGTTAGTGCAACTGGTCTATAATTTTTTTATTTAATTATATTAAATTTTTGATTCTATAATTGCCATAAAGTGCCAGTCTCCGTCCGTGATGACACATAAAGTGTCAGTCTCCAACTCTGGCGACTCAAAGTGCCAGTTTCCGGCCCTGGTGACACACAAGTGCCAGTCTCCAGTGTCAAGGTCTCTAGCTCTGTTTATCAAGATATATCACATCCTTCGTGACCTGGTCTGTGGCCCCTCTAGAGATGGACGTATATAAGCGAGGAGAAGATGCCTTGAGGCAGACACAGGTCCTCCGCCGCGGCGCCAACATCGTCCAGCGTCTGACACCCATCTCCTTGCTGCCTACCTGAGGTAAGACTGAATATACAGTCTTTAATACACGCTTATGTATTAAGACCTTGCAAGCAAAAGGTTGGTAAATATACATAAGAACATAAGAACAAAGGTAACTGCAGAAGGCCTATTGGCCCATACGAGGCAGCTCCTATCTATAACCACCCAATCCCACTCTTATACATGTCCAACCCGCGCTTGAAACAATCGAGGGACTCCATCTCCACCACGTTACGCGGCAGTTGGTTCCACAAATCAACAACCCTGTTACTGAACCAGTATTTACCCAAGTCTTTCCTAAATCTAAACTTATCCAATTTATACCCATTGTTTCGTGTTCTATCTTGTGTTGATAATTTTAATACCCTATTAATATCCTCTTTGTTATATCCGTTCATCCACTTGTAAACCTCTATCATGTCACCCCTAACTCTTCGCTTTTCCAGTGAATGCAACTTAAGCTTTGTTAATCTTTCTTCATATGAAAGATTTCTAATTTGGGGAATTAACTTAGTCATCCTACGCTGGACACGTTCTAGTGAATTTATATCCATTCTATAGTACGGCGACCAAAACTGGAGTGCATAATCTAAATGGGGCCTAACCAGAGCAAGATATAGCTTAAGAACCACACCAGGTGTCTTGTTACTAACGCTTCGATTAATAAATCCCAGTGTCCTATTCGCCTTATTACGAACATTCATGCATTGATCCTTTTGTTTTAAATTCTTACTAATCATAACTCCCAGATCCCTTTCGCAATCCGACTTAACCCCATTTATACCCAGTCTGACTTAACCCCATTTATACTAACTCTCTGTTTCCTTTGGAATAGCCATGCCCTAATCCAAGTTAATATAGCACCCCCAGTACCATGAGCTTCTATTTTTTTAATTAGTCTTTCATGTGGCACTGTATCAAAAGCTTTGCTAAAGTCAAGGTACACAACATCACAATCCTTACCACTATCAACTGCCTCAACTATGCTGGAATAAAAAGTTAGCAAATTTGTTAAACATGAACGGCCATTTGTTAAACCATGTTGCGACTCATTTATTAATTTATGTTTTTCAAGATGAAGACGAATTTTATTTGCAATTATTGATTCAAGTAACTTTCCCACAATAGACGTTAGGCTAATTGGCCGATAGTTTGACGCAAGTGATCTATCTCCTTTCCTAAAAATTGGTACCACATTAGGTACCACTTCCATGACTCTGGCACTCTGCCTAACTCTATTGATTTATTAAACATGGCAGACAGCGGCTCGGAAAGCTCCCCCTTGCATTCTTTAAGCACCCTGGCAAACACTTCATCCGGCCCTGGGGATTTGTTTGGTTTTAGTTTTTCTAATTGTTTAATTACATCCTCCCTCCCTCTCATGTCTCGCTCCAAGACCGGCCCACAGCCCATACCCAAGACTTTCCAATCTATTTGACCCAAAAAATTTCTTAGGCTATTAAAATCAGCTTTTCGAAAATCTGGCACTTTAACAGAATTTTCTCCTACAGGTCTATTCCATTCTATGCTAAATCTGATTTCTTTGAGATCACTGTTCCCTAGCTCACTCCCTATTTCGATGTCATTAATTTGTGTTTCCCTGTTAGTTAACAATAAATCTAAAATATTATTTTCCCGCGTTGGTTCCTTAATGTGTTGCGTAAGAAAGCAATCGTCAATAAATTCTAGAAAATCTTCTGCTTCACTATTCTCTGTTTTGTTCAACCAGTTTATTCCACTAAAATTAAAGTCACCCATGACATAAATACTGTTAGATCTAGATGCTCTAGATATATCATCCCATAGATGCTTTGCTTCCATTCTGTCTAAATTTGGTGGCCTATATATAACTCCTATTATAATATTATTTGCTTTTTCGTTTAATTCTATCTAAATAGTTTCTGTGTGTGGCACAGTTTTGATGTTCTCTTTGAGACTACATTTCAAACTGTCCCTAACATATATGGCTACTCCCCCTCCTCGTCTAATATATCGATCTGTGTGAAATAGTTTAAATCCATTTATCTGATATTCAGATAATAGTTCTCTATTTTCTACATTCATCCACGTTTGGGT
>NC_091186.1:8703523-8716023 GCF_040958095.1 Procambarus clarkii
GACTGTGGATAGATAAATAGATAAATCAATAACAATTAAAGCTGTTTTGTAGGTACTAGAAAATAAGAATACAGGAACTTACTGAAGGCCAATAGGCCCATGCGAGGCATCTACTATTAGCATCCATCAACACTTATATTTGTCTAACCTACGCTAATAATAATGCAGTGACATCAAGTTCTTTGTCACCTAACAATGTGTTCAATAATTTTACAACCCTATCTCAAGGCCAGTATTTATCGAGATCTTTTCTAAACTTATCCAGGTTTTATCCATTTTTTACTGTCCTATTTTGTGTTGATATATTTAGCCCCTTTTTAATATCTCCCTTGAAATACTCTTTCCTTCATTTACATATTTCTGTCATGTACGTCTTCAATCTTCGCTTATCTGTAAAATGTAAAATTATTTTGTTTATTCTTCCTTGAACTAGAGGCTTTTGTTGCCCGGAATTAACTTTGACATCTTTCTCTGTTCGCTTCCTATATAATTACTGTCCATTCTATAGTGCTGTTGGTATAGTATTGATGATAACCTCCCTAACCATGTACCTCTACCTGTACAGGTAGTATTTTGTAAGACACAGTTTCAACTATTTTGCTTTAATTTCCGAACATAATATAAAGAGAATTATGTTCTCTTATTATATATAATTATAATGTTCATAAATAGAGAGAATGTACAGATAAACAAATTATCACATGTGCATATGAAATTGTTTTGGTATTTCCAAGAGATCTCTGGACTAATCAAGAGTCTTCTCCACACGGTCATTACATATCACTTCAAATAAAACAAACATATCAATATTAATTCTTTGAAGAAGGTCAACATCAGCTGAAGTTTAAGGGGGTTTCCAAGCCCACTGCGTCTTACATCAATTTCCATTTTTTCCCCATAGAAACTTGTGAGAATTGATTTTTGCTCATAAATCCTTATTAATTACCAGGATTTTACATTACTGCGGTTATTCTTACATAGTAAAAAGATAAATCTTGCTATTATACATACAAAAATACTAATTGGAAGAACTTTGGAGATAAGTGGCATCATTGCTTACAAACGTATTTATAAAAAGTGTTAAGTACAGAGATGGTCTTCGATTTTTTGATGGTTTACTATAATATATTAACGATTTTATTCGAAAAATCCCAGGGAAATATTCATGTCTAAATCAAAATAATAGCTTTCCATGGTGAGTTGTGATTGTATAGTGTCGTAGGGTGGGTGTGAGTTGACCCTCATGCCCTACTTTAGTATAATTGGCTACTATTGCGACCACAAACAATTCACATAAAGTATGAAATGCGGGTTTGATTGTCCGTAGAGTGCTTAACCACATTTTGTTCTGCTGTTGTTGATTTCCTAGACGTATGCCTTCCTTCTCATTTATTGAGGTATTGTGATTACAAATAGATACAATTATTAGGCCTGGATTATTTTAATATAGTTCAGTCTAAATTGTTTTTGAATGTACTTCATTTTTTGTATTTACTATTTTGCACAATTTTATTTAATTCTCTGATATTTATTCCTGTTCTCCCTCCGTTATTAATTTGTGTATATTTGTGAAACAATTTTGTGTTCTGCAGATTCGTGCAAACGGTGAAGAGTTTGAGGTGCCAGCGGGTCCCTACGCCCACAGGGTGACCGCCGGAGGAGTCACGTACAGTGTCCTAGTCTGGCGCCAGGGTGAATGTCTCAGGATTCTGGGCTCTCAAGGTCTTGTGGTAAGTCTGGCGCCAGGGAGAATGTCTCAGGGGGCTCTCAAGGTCTTTTGGTAAGTCTGGCGCCAGGGAGAATGTCTCAGGGTGCTGGGCTCTCAGAATCGTAACGTGAGCCTGAGGCTAGGCAGAGTGCCTAAAGATGCTGGTCTATGGAGGTTTTATGGTAAGTTTAACGACAGGGAGAGTGCCTCAAGGCGCTGATCTCTGAAGGTCTTGCGGTAAATCCACTTAGGCTGCATTATTTTTTAGTTAAATCTAAATTAAAATAATACATTTTTATACAATAATCTTGCTTCTTATCGTACATGTACAGTTTCTTTGTTATTATTTTCTACCGCAGTCGTGGCCACAATTACAGTGCTAGCCAGCATATATATACATTTTCTTATATCCTCCATGCACAGGGTTAGAGATCTGTTGAACATATAGTTCAGTGATTTTTAGAACAATCAACCCCAGAAGGGTGCTTTTAAAATGCTAATCTAACCTACAAACATAAATTCATAAATACACAGATTTACGTCTGGCCTACATAAACAGTGTTCGCGGTGTCGTCTTCTTATGGCTCCTTCTCATTCTCATGTAATGCTTATGGCCTGGTCGCGTCTTCTGGTTTCAATCTTGACTTGAGTGGTATAATATTTCTTTAAATTGCTGCAAAGTTGTAATATGAAGGTGCTTGCCAAAGATAGCTTTAGACTGTCAGATTATTATACCAGTCTCCACAACTCTCGCCATGTCTCCATGACTGGTAGATGCACCCGAACCTCTATCTTGATAAGGGTCACATCTATATTTAACAAATGAGAGTAGATTATTACCTAGGGACCCTTTGGGGGATCTTTCCTGCTACCCTTTCACCACCTCCTTTCCCTACTGCCTTTTCAGCTCCAGCACTGCAAGAATCGCTTCGACGTGTGGGCCAACCCTAAACTACATTCTGAGCTTCGCGGCTTGTGTGGTATTCCGGACAAGAACACTGGCAACGACTTCACTACTAGGAACAACGTGCCGTACAACCCTACGCTCAACGCCCCTGCCGTGTTCGCCGAGTCCTGGAAGGTAATACACAGTGTAATGTGAGTAAATCACGTCTTAGTGTATTTTTAGGAGCAGTGAGTGACGGAAAACTGTCCTGCAAAAGTGCCATTTTACACCATAGAGCGCTCCTGAGGGTCGAACCTCACACTGACACATAATGGGGGTGTTGTGTTCAACAGCTGACAGACACTACGGGGGTAGAGCTAAACTAACCGCAATATTATGCCTGCAGACACCGGACCAGACCAACCCCGCCTGCAGAGCCGCTGGGAGACGCAGGAGATCCATCAACAAGGTTAGTTAGAGTGTTGTCTGCTGAGTGACAACTAAACTGTCGTGGGTTGAATCCTGTTGACCCGTCAGTCCTTGGCGTATGGGGTGGATGGGTTGGGGGGGGGGGGGGGGACCTCGATAACCCTATTCGGCTTCTTGTCTCCCAACAATGGTGAGCCATTGTAATGATAACTAGGATTTATATCCTGTCATAAATCAATAGGATAAATGGATATGCTTTTATCCTTAAATTTATTCTTTATAAACTATATACTGTCGATAATTTATACATTTTGGAATTTCTAATCATATGCGGATATTGCAACTAATTAATTTTGAGCATCAAGCATTTATTTGCACTAAAGAAAGATAATAGAAATTACTTTTCTTCTCTCAGTGTTCCAATAAAGCACTGCAAATGAGAAATTAACCAACACTTTTTATTATGTACAAAATTTTATTGGGAACTATGTTAAAAGAATATTTAATTAGAACTACCGGTATAATAAAATATTTTATTTTTTCTAGTTTGAATACCTTTTGTTGAATATTTATTTAATCCCTTATCATTATATATATTCTTCTGTATCCTTAATTAAGCTTAGATTAAACAAAAAATCAGTAATACTATTAAAACTCTACAAACAAATATTACAGGATTGCTGTGGAAGGTCCACTGTCTTTATTATGTTGGAGGTTGCTTCTTTAATAAATTGTCAAAGAATAACAGGATTTTTTCTATTTTATCTACAGGAGTCTCAAGCAACGTTCAAACAATGCCAGCAGGACAATGTTTCATGGAAGAGAATGTTGGCACTGTGCCAGCAGACTGTTGGTGGGGCAAAATCCAATGGCCAGGGTGCCTCTGGGGAGCTCAGCCAGGTGCTTGTGGGTAAGACTACCACCAGGGAATAGTCAGAGTCCCTCAATGGAGGTCATCCAGGAGCTTGTGGGTAAGACTACCACTAGGGAATAGTCAGCGTTCCTCCATGGAGGTCAGCCAGGTGCTTGTGGGTAAGACTACCACCAGGGAATAGTCAGGGTCCCTCCATGGAGGTCAGCCAGGTGCTTGTGGGCAAAAAATACCATCAGGGGGATGACCAGAGTGCCTCCGGGGAGCTCAGCAAGACTTGTGGATAAGACTTCCGCCAGGGAAAACAGAATTAAAATTAAAACATAGAGTGGGAATATAGAAACAGAAGGATAAACACAGAAACAGAGTTTAAGGAATAGAAGCTGATGATGCGATCGACAGAACTTGATTAAAATACATTCTCAAGAGAAACAAATAAATACGAATTATATGCCATAAAAATGAATATTCGGTATAGAGACAATATGAGCAGTGACCATAGAGTCAACACCACCTTTCTCCTCCCTCTCTCCCGCCAGATTCGTGCGCCTTTGACCTGTGCATGATTAGCAAAGGCTCGCCAGACCCGGAGAAGGACACTGAGAAGTGGCTGGGTGAGGTGAAGGTCATGGCTCAGGAGCGAGTCTTCATTGACACTATGGTTGCGGGTGAGTTAAGACACGTGATGGAGCCTTTACTTAGGGCAAAGTTGATTTGTATAATGAATTATTATTACTTGTTTAAATCATTATTGGAATAGTTAAATGATAATTATATCGTGCATGATGAATGATAATAATTATACTACTACTAGCACTGATAATAATAATAATGATAATAATTGTATTGCCTTTAGTTCACCGGAACATATATATATAATCCAAGTGCTTTTTTCGTAAAATATTACTGAGGTAGACACCTGACAACAGAGGTGGACTGATGATTTGTCTTGTGTCAACAGAGTGTGACAGGAAGAAGGGTCAGTGTGAGGACCTGCCTAAGGAGGTCGTAACGACACCCAACCGTCAGTATAGTGCATCTTATCTTAAGTGTTAATTATATAGCTACTATAAATATATTTCATTATGTGGTTACATCTTTATGGATGTTTTATATTGTAGGTTCGTCTTTGCACTTGCTTGAAAAGTCGAGTATGTAATGAATGTGATTTAATTATTCATTCTTACTGGTAAACTTGTACTTAAATATTTAACTGTTTGGATTATGTATAATATTATATAATAACCAGTCAAACTAACAAACAAATTCAGGTTTCCCTTCCATAACTCTAGGTAAACAACAGATGAATTTAGATTTATCTTATCATAATCAGTCAAACTAACAGGCTAACTCAGGTCTTTCTTGCATAACCAGACACTTTGGAAGATGAACTCAGATGATACTTAGCATAATCATTCAAAACAGTCCTCTTAGTCGGAATATTATATTAATTAATCAAATTAATATTTTCTTACAGCCTGTATGAATCCCATCGACTTGATCTTTAATCCAGGATGTTTGGGACTGAAGCCAATTCGGCACTTCCTCCACAATTAAAACCACCACTTCTTCCTGGTGAGGTTCCATGAGTGTCCACGTCTATCTTCGCCATTATTTCACTTTTAAACTGGAAGAATTACCTGTCATGAATTTTTTTTTTCACATTGTCAGCCATATAAGACTTATAAAAACACACGTCCTTAGTTTTCAATCTCTTAGTGTTGCTTGTAATGTTATTGTTTTCAATTAAAATTACTAACACTATACAAAGGACTAAATTAAGATAGGTTCTTGGAATTCCCAAGATTTGGAATCACTCATTATATTTGCTGACTTTTCATTTACAGTTAAATGCATTGTTAAACGTTGCAAAGAGCTTAAATCATATTACACATTTGTTCAAGTCTAATGCAAAGATCATCAAAATGTCTTGCAGAGAAATTTTAAATTAATTTTCATGCCAATTATAAACACTTTATTGTAATGGAAATTAAAAATAAGTATAATAATATAATAGGATTAATATCTGAAAGCAGAAAGCCATTTAATATTTTTTTTCAACTTTATCTTATCCTTATTATGTCCCATTCAGAACATAAAGTTAAGTTTCGGTCTATAGAATAGACATAAATTCACTTTAGTACGTGGAGATAAGACTGATAAAATTAATCTTTGGAATTAGATACCTCGCTTACGAAGAGAGATTGAGAAAGCATTAATTGCATTATCTAGAAACGCAAAGAGTATAACAAATCTAGAAATTCATTAACTAGAACTCTTAAAGGTATATTATACACACACGGCCCGTGTGTACTCACCTAATTGTACTCACCTAATTGTGCTTGCGGGGGTTGAGCTCTGGCTCTTTGGTCCCGCCTCTCAACCGTCAATCAACTGGTGTACAGATTCCTGAGCCTATTGGGCTCTATCATATCTACATTTGAAACTGTGAATGGAGTCAGCCTCCACCACATCACTTCCTAATGCATTCCATTTGCTAACTACTCTGACACTGAAAAAGTTCTTTCTAACGTCTCTGTGGCTCATTTGGGTACTCAGCTTCCACCTGTGTCCCCTTGTTCGCGTCCCACCAGTGTTGAAAAGTTCGTCCTTGTTTACCCGGTCGATTCCCCTGAGGATTTTGTAGGTTGTGATCATGTCCCCCCTTACTCTTCTGTCTTCCAGTGTCGTGAGGTGCATTTCCCGAAGCCTATCCTCATAACTCATGCCTCTTAGTTCTGGGACTAGTCTAGTAGCATACCTTTGGACTTTTTCCAGCTTCGTCTTGTGCTTGACAAGGTACGGGCTCCATGCTGGGGCCGCATACTCCAGGATTGGTCTTACATATGTGGTGTACAAGATTCTGAATGATTCCTTACACAGGTTCCTGAACGCCGTTCTGATGTTAGCCAGCCTCGCATATGCCGCAGACGTTATTCTCTTTATGTGGGCTTCAGGAGACAGGTTTGGTGTGATATCAACTCCTAGATCTTTCTCTCTGTCTGTTTCATTAAGTACTTCATCTCCTATTCTGTATCCTGTGCCTGGCCTCCTGTTTCCACTGCCTAGTTTCATTACTTTGCATTTACTCGGGTTGAACTTCAACAGCCATTTGTTGGACCATTCACTCAGTCTATCCAGGTCATCTTGTAGCCTCCTACTATCATCCTCTGTTTCAATCCTCCTCATAATTTTTGCATCGTCGGCAAACATTGAGAGGAACGAATCTATACCCTCTGGGAGATCATTTACATATACCAGAAACAGTATAGGTCCGAGGACTGACCCCTGCGGGACTCCACTTGTGACGTCTCGCCAATCTGAGACTTCACCCCTCACACAGACTCGTTGTCTCCTGTTGCTTAGGTATTCCTCTATCCACCGGAGTACCTTCCCTCTCACTCCAGCCTGCATCTCCAACTTTCGCACTAGCCTCTTGTGTGGCACTGTATCAAAGGCTTTCTGACAATCCAAAAATATGCAGTCTGCCCACCCTTCTCTTTCTTGCCTTATTTTTGTTGCCTGGTCGTAGAATTCAAGTAACCCTGTGAGGCAGGACCTGCCATCCCTGAACCCATGTTGATGCTGTGTTACAAAGTTCCTTCGCTCCAGATGCTCCACTAGTTTTTTTCGCACAATCTTCTCCATCAGCTTGCATGGTATGCAGGTTAGGGACACTGGCCTGTAGTTCAGTGCCTCCTGTCTATCCCCTTTCTTGTATATCGGGACTACGTTAGCTGCTTTCCAAATATCTGGCAGTTCCCCTGTTGCCAGTGATTTGTTATACACTATGGAGAGTGGTAGGCTCAGTTCTCTTGCTCCTTCCTTTAGAACCCAAGGGGAGATTCCATCTGGGCCTATAGCCTTCGTCACGTCCAACTCTAGTAAACACTTCCTTACTTCCCCACTGGTAATCTCAAACTCTTCCAGTGGTTCCTGGTTAGCTATTCCCTCACTTACCTCTGGAATTTCTCCTTGTTCTAAGGTGAAGACCTCCTGGAATTTCTTATTCAATTCCTCACACACTTCCTTGTCATTTGTAGTGAATCCTTCCGCCCCTATCCTTAATCTCATAACCTGTTCCTTTACTGTTGTTTTTCTCCTAATGTGGCTATGCAACAATTTAGGCTGAGTCTTTGCCTTGCTTGCGATGTCATTTTCGTATTGTCTTTCTGCCTCTCTTCTCATCCTGACATATTCATTCCTGGCATTCTGGTATCTTTCTCTGCTCTCCAGTGTCCTGTTATTCCTATAGTTTCTCCATGCCCTTTTACTTTGCTGCTTAGCTAGCCTACATCTTTGTGTGTGTGTGTGTGTGTGTGTGTGTGTGTGTGTGTGTGTGTGTGTGCACGCGCGCGTGTATGCATGTAGTAAACAAAAGAGGTCCCAGGTCCGAGCTCTGGGGGCTCCACTTGCATTAGTTTTCCGCTCGGACTTAAATTCATTTATGCTAATTCTCTGTTTCCTTTGAAGCAGAGACGGATGAGCTATTGACGGACCACATGACGTCGGGAAGCTCGCAAGTGTGAAGACCGAAGACATGCTGTAATATTGGGATACAAGCCCCTGTAATATTAGACTAAAGACCCGTAAGGTGCTGTAATATTGGGATACAAGCCAATAAGATGCTGTAATAATAGGATACAAGCCAATTCAATGCTGTAATATTAAGATACAGACCCATAAGGTGCTGTAATATTGGGATTCAAGCCAATGCAATGCTGTAATATTTAGATACAAACACATGAGGTGCTGTAATATTAGGTCGGAGTCCAAAGAGGTATTGTAATATTAGGATACAAGCCCAAAAGGTGCTGTAGTATTAGGATACAAGTCCATGAGATGCTGTAATATTAGGATACAGATCTATAAGGTGCTGTACTATTAGTATATAGACATATGAGTTACTGTAGTATTAGATTGCAGGCCCATGGAGGGTTGAACTCTTAGAATACATGTTAATGGGGTGATGTGTAGTAATGGTACATATCCCTCATTAGCGCATATAATCAAGTGCAGCCTCCATCCTGTGTGCTTCTGAAAAAGTACTGTTTAAGTGCCCTAACGTAACCTAACCTAACATTACCTAACCTAATCTAAAGTGTAAATGCTCATGTCAGCATCATATTAGCGGAGAGCGCAATCATGTTGCACTTGTTTTCGTTATATAGTCAGCAATTTAATGTGAAAGTTTAAATATTTTTGTTCAATAAAGTTAGATATTTACTCTTAATATCGGGCTGCAAGATTCTGTCACCTCATAATGTTTATATACAGTTATAAGTGAAGTTTCTCTTTCTGTAAAATGCAATTTGAAAACTTTGGTCTTTTTTTTCATCCTGATTATGTTACCAAGTTAATGTATAATGTCTTTGTTTGTTCACAAGTTATTATGACAAGATAATAATGCGCCAGAAAGGGTCTGGCTCGCCTTTGTGTTTCTGGCGCTGCTGTTCCGGAATATTACTGCTTGATGTAACTTGTTCAGTTGTAATAATACTTTGTAAGCGAATCTATAACGTTTTAAGGTTTGCAAGCGTAGGAAGAGTTGTTTTTGTGACAATGAACGAAGATTGTGTTCAACTTATGGGAGGTCCCTTTAATCAACTGGGCTTCCACCCCCCTTTACAGAGATAAGGAACTTTACCAGGATAAAGTTCATACCCATTATGACTACATAGCAGTAGGAAGGGTTAGGAAGACAGACTATGAACTGGGATATGAGAACAGAGTCAGAGAACGATGCCCAACCGTTTCAATCATCGGGGATCGAAAGCCAACCTTGCAAGAAGAGAGGCCGTGGCTCTACCCACCAGTCCAAATGGAAGGATCCTGTCTGACATACGTAAAAGTCATATTCCTTACAGTCACTCATTCATTCTCATATATATATATATATATATATATATATATATATATATATATATATATATATATATATATATATATATATATATATATTTATATATATATATATATATATATATATATATATATATATTTATATATATATATATATAAATATATATATATATATATATATATATATATATATATATATATATATATATATATATATATATATATATATATATATATATATATATATATATATATATATATGCGGAAAATCCACAGAGAAATATGAAATGAGGTGAACGTTTCGGCTTGTTAAAGCCTTTGTCAACTCCAGTCTGGTGTTGACAAAGGCTTTAACAAGCCGAAACGTTCACCTCGTTTCATATTTCTCTGTGGATTTTCCGCATATATATATATATGCGGAAAAATTTTCCGTATATATATATATATATACATATATATATATATATATATACATATACATATATATATATATATATATATGTCGTACCTAGTAGCCAGAACTCACTTTTTGGCCTACTATTCAAGGCCCGATTTGCCTAATAAGCCAAGTTTTCCTGAATTAATATATTTTTTTCTAATTTTTTTCTTATGAAATGATAAAGCTACCCATTTCATTATGTATGAGGTCAATTTTTTTTATTGGAGTTAAAATTAACGTAGATATATGACCGAACCTAACCAACCCTACCTAACCTAACCTAACCTATCTTTATAGGTTAGGTTTGGTTAGGTAGCCGAAAAAGTTAGGTTAGGTTAGGTTAGGTAGGTTAGGTAGTCGAAAAACAATTAATTCATGAAAACTTGGCTTATTAGGCAAATCGGGCCTTGCAAAGTAGGCTGAGAAGTGCGTTCTGGCTACTAGGTACGACATATATATATATATATATATATATATATATATATATATATATATATATATACATATATATATATATACATATATATATATATATGTCGTACCTAGTAGCCTGAACGTCGTTTTCGGCCTACTATGCAAGGCCCGATTTGCCTAATATATATATATATATATATATATATATATATATATATATATATATATATATATATATATATATATATATATATATATATATATATATATATATATATATATATATATATATATATATATATATATATATATATATATATATTTATATATATATATATATTGTTAAATATGACCGAAAAGGTAAGAATAATAATTCTAACACGAATTTTCTCCATATTTCTTATGTTTCTTTTCACTGTCGACGGTAATTGAAAAATCAATTCTCCAAAAGTAATTTTTATTTCTAGTCTGACGCGACGCATGAACGCGTTTCGTAATAACTTATTAATTTTCAAAGACTTTAATTTAGCCACTCAACTGTAACCTGTAAACACGGAAAATACATCCATACTTATTCTCGCATTTGGGTGAGGTGATTGACATTTGCCCATGATAGAACACGAACCAATGGGTATAAAAACATAAGAATGGAAGTAACTGCAGAAGGCCTATTGGCCCATAGCATCAACACTTCCTCTTGATGCTTCAATATTGGTTCGGAGACTTGAAGTGGGTAGAATATAGTTGTGCATTAATTGGCTGTTGATTGTTGGTGTTGACTTTTTGATGTGTAGTGCCTCGCAGATGTCGAGCCGCCTGTTATCGCTGTTTCCTTCAAGGTTTCCTTCAAGGCGTTCTTCTTGGTGTCTAGAGAGTTCTTCATGAGAAGGTTGGCCGTTTTTTTGGTTGTATAGTAAATCGTCAATTGTATTTTCTGATTTTTGTCTGTAGGGATAACGTTCCTATCAACACTATCTTTCAGGACCCTTTTCTCCGTTTTATGACCTGTCGAGAAGTTCCTGTCAAACAGTCTAATAGAGGGGGTACAAGTGTTGTGTTTGTTGACTCTTCAGAGGTTGCATGGCGTTTCACCTTTCTTTTTATGATGTCTTCAACAAAGCCATTAGAGAAGCCGTTGTTGACAAGGACCTGCCTTACCCTACAGAGTTCTTCATCGACTTGCTTCCATTCTGAACTGTGGCTGAGAGCCCGGTCTAGGTAAGATAAGTACATGACATACGTAGAGCGTTTCTGAAGACATAGGTCATCGAGAAGATGCTAAATTTGTTGGAAATAATTCCACCAACTGGAACATCAGTGTCATTTATCTTGCCAATTGTCGTCTGGATTGTTTAGCATGTTATTTATTTTTTCCATTATTTTGGAAGATTGTTACATTTATCGAGATCCTCTTAGGTCTACCCCAAGAAATATCCCCACATCAGTTACCTAACTTCCAGGTTAGTTAGGCAACAGAGGCATTAGGTGTAAGGAAACGTGGTCAAACGTTTTGCTCAGCCCGGGAATCGAACTCGCATGCAATGGGTTGTGATCCGACTGCGTTACTCACTCGGTCCGCTCTCTTGATGTGCCACTCCGGTCAAAATCCCCCCTCGTAATCCAACCCGAAACATACGAACCCAAGCAACCCACCTAGCCTATCGAGCCTATGCACAGAAAGCGTTGATCCGTTACTATTCATAGTTCGTTATGGCACGTTCGTTACCATAACACATAAAACGCGACCGATTAGTTGAGAGCACGGGTCGATGAATGTGTCATCTATATAGGAGTTAACGGGTATTGTTCTTATGTGAACGCTGGCGTAATAGATTCAGACACAGTCAGTACAGCTGTAGGGTTGACGGAGTGCATACGATCGTCGTTGCCC
>NC_091186.1:8718523-8751023 GCF_040958095.1 Procambarus clarkii
ACTGAATGTCCTGTTGCGAGTACTGGATGGTGGGTTGAGTACTCTGTGGTTAGTTTTGTGTTGTAGTACCGTGCCTACTGTAGTACATTTGGTGAAGGGTGAGCATATCATGATTCAAGTTTTCTAGGGTTGTGAGCACTGAGAGGCAGGTGGATAATAGTGTTAAGCCACAATAGGTAGAAAGTGTGTTAGAGCACCTTTAAACATGTGTTGGGGGTTTGTGAATCCTTGGAGGCAAGTGGAGAGTTATTACATGCACCAAGAGGTAGGTGGCGAGTGAATGTATGCATTAAGAGGCAAGTGAAAATGGGTTGGTTAGTTTCGAAATGGATTGTGAGTAACGGGAGGTAGGTGTAGATGCGTTTTGAGTCAGCTAAAGAGCGGTTATGAGTAAGGGGAGCCAGGTCAAAATAGTTCATGTCAAAGATCAGAATAGCAAGTGGAGATGAGCTATGAGTGAAGGAACGAAGATAGAGAAGAATTTTGAACAACAAGAAAGCACGAAGCTTACTTTCTAGCATATGTGTTTCCTTCTTAATGCAGCAATAGGGAGTGAGAACAATATAGTGGCAGGGGAAAGTATTTACTTGAAGTTCAGAGTGAATTTCCCACCGCAGGTCCGCGGTGCGAGGTCTTCAACGACCCCCACTTCTGGAGCTACGACCGTCACAGGTTCGACTACCACGGAGTCTGCAAATACGCCATCTCCCAGAAAGGGAACAGCCTCAATCCCGATTACGGCATCTTCGCACAGTTCCGGTGAGTTTCTTTGCGAAGCAGTCCTCTCGAGGCATAGTTCAGTATTATATATTTCCTTATACATAGCTACACTAAAACAAAATACAGAGTGGGTGAAAAATATATGAACGCATTGAAGTGTTGAGAACGATTTACTCAAAGAGTGACCTTCGCCAGGCGCTGCTACAACATGCCCTCTTGCGTCCAAAAGACCACCTTCAAAGACAACCCGAAGCTTCAGATTGAGATAGGAGAATGGGGACTCGCTTCTCCAGGCATTTTCAAGGTGAGTTGACATTTCCAGAGCACGAAACATCTGATTATGAAGAAAGAAGGGCCAGACTCATGGCCGGATACGCAGTGATATGCATGTTTATATACTAATGGTTTTACACGTGTGTAAGCAAACATACAAGCAGGACTGTGGATAGATAAATAGATAAATCAATAACAATTAAATCTGTTTTGTAAGTACTAGAAAATAAGAATACAGGAACTTACTGAAGGCCAATAGGCCCATGCGAGGCATCTACTATTAGCATCCATCAACACTTATATTTGTCTAACCTACGCTAATAATAATGCAGTGACATCAAGTTCTTTGTCACCTAACAATGTGTTCAGTAATTTAACAACCCTATCTGAAGGCCAGTATTTATCGAGATCTTTTCTAAACGTATCCAGTTTTAATCCATTTTTTACTGTCTTATTTTGTGTTGATATATTTAGCCCCTTTTTAATATCTCCCTTGTTATACTCTTTCCTTCATTTACATATTTCTGTCATGTACGTCTTCAATCTTCGCTTATCTGTAGAATGTAAAATTATTTTGTTTATTCTTCCTTGAACTAGAGGCTTTTGTTGCCCGGAATTAACTTTGACATCTTAATCTGTTCGCTTCCTATATAATTAATGTCCATTCTATAGTGCTGTTGGTATAGTATTGATGATAACCTCCCTAACCATGTACCTCTACCTGTACAGGTAGTATTTTGTAAGACAGTTTCAACTACTTTGCTTTAATTTCCGAACATAATATAAAGAGAATTATGTTCTCTTATTATATATAATTATTATGTTCATAAATAGAGAGAATGTACAGATAAACAAATTATCACATGTGCATATGAAATTGTTTTGGTATTTCCAAGAGACCTCAGGACCAATCAAGAGTCTTCTCCACACGGTCATTACATATCACTTCAAATAAAACAAACATATCAATGTTAATTCTTTGAAGAAGGTCAACATCAGCTGAAGTTTAAGGGGGTTTCCAAGCCCAATGCGTCTTACATCAATTTCCATTTTTTCCCCATAGAAACTTGTGAGAATTGATTTTTGCTCATAAATCCTTATTAATTACCAGGATTTTACATTACTGCGGTTATTCTTACATAATAAAAAGATAAATCTTGCTATTATACATACAAAAATATTAATTGGAAGAACTTTGGAGATAAGTGGCATCATTGCTTACAAACATATTTATAAAAAGTGTTAAGTACAGAGATGGTCTTCGATTTTTTGATGGTTTACTATATTATATTAACGATTTTGTTCGAAAAATCCCGGAGAAATATTCATGTCTAAATCAAAATAATAGCTTTCCATGGTGAGTTGTGATTGTATAGTGTCGTAGGGTGGGTGTGAGTTGACCCTCATGCCCTACTTTAGTATAATTGGCTACTATTACGACCACAAACAACTCACATAAAATATGAAATACGGGTTTGATTGTCCGTAGAGTGTTTAACCACATTGTGTTCTGCTGTTGTTGATTTCCTAGATGTATGCCTTCCTAGTCATTTATTGAGGTAGTGTGATTACAAATAGATACAATTATTAGGCCTGGATTATTTTAATATAGTTCAGTCTAAATTGTTTCTGAATGTACCTAATTTTTTTTATTTACTATTTGGCACAATTTTATTTAATTCTCTGAAATTTTTTCCTGTTCTCCCTCCGTAAATAATTTGTGTATATTTGTGAAACAATTTTGTGTTCTGCAGATTCGTGCAAACGGTGAAGAGATTGAGGTGCCAGCGGGTCCCTAAGCCCAGAGGGTGACCGCCGGAGGAGTCAAGCACAATGTCCTTGTCTGGCGCCAGGGAGAATGTCTCAGGATTCTGGGCTCTCAAGGTCTTGTGGAAAGTCTGGCGCCAGGGAGAATGTCTCAGGGGGCTCTCAAGGTCTTTTGGTAAGTCTCGCGCCAGGGAGAATGTCTCAGGGTGCTGGGCTCTCAGAATCGTAATGTGAGCCTGAGGCTAGGCAGAGTGCCTAAAGATGTTGGTGTATGGAGGTTTTATGGTAAGTTTAACGAGAGGGAGAGTGCCTCATGGCGCTGATCTCTGAAGGTCTTGTGGTAAATCCACTTAGGCTGCATTATTTTTAGTTAAATCTAAATTAAAATAATACATTTTTATACAATAATCTTGCTTCTTATCGTACATGTATAGTTTCTTTGTTATTATTTTCTACCCTAGTCAAGGCCACAATTACAACGCTAGCCAGCATATATATGGATTTTCTCTTATCCTCCATGTACAGGGTTAGAGATCTGTTGAACATATAGTTCAGTGATTTATAGAACAATCAACCCCAGAAGGGTGCTTTTAAAATGCTAATCTAACCTACAAACATAAATTCATAAATACACAGATTTACGTCTGGTCTACATAAACAGTGTTCGCGGTGTCGTCTTCTTATGGCTCCTTCTCATTCTCATGTAATGCTAATGGCCTGGTCGCGTCTTCTGGTTTCAATCTTGACTTGAGTGGCATAATATTTCTTTAAATTGCTGCAAAGATGTAATATGAAGGTGCTTGCCAAAGATAGCTTTAGACTGTCAGATTGTTATACCAGTCTCCACAACTCTCGCCATGTCTCCATGACTGGTAGATGCACCCGAACCTCTATCTCGATAAGGGTCACATCTATATTTAACAAATGAGAGTAGATTAATACCTAGGGACCCTTTGGGGGGCCTTTCCTGCTACCCTTTCACCACCTCCTTTCCCTACTGCCTTTTCAGCTCCAGCACTGCAAGATTCGCTTCGACGTGTGGGCCAACCCTAATATTCATTCTGAGCTTCGCGGCTTGTGTGGTATTCCGGACAAGAACACTGGCAACGACTTCACTACTAGGAACAACGTGCCGTACAACCCTACGCTCAACGCCCCTGTTGTGTTCGCTGAGTCCTGGAAGGTAATACACAGTGTATTGTGAGCAAATCACGGCTTAGTGTAATATTAGGAGCAGTGAGAGGCGGAAAACTGTCCTGCAAAAGTGCCATTTTATACCATAGAGCGCTCCTGAGGGTCGAACCTCACACTGACACATAATGGGGGTGTTGTGTTCAACATCTGACAGACACTACGGGGGTAGAGCTAAACTAACCGCAATATTATGCCTGCAGACACCGGACCAGACCAACCCCGCCTGCAGAGCCGCCGGGAGACGCAGGAGATCCATCAACACGGTTAGTTAGAATGTTGTCTGCTGAGTGACAACTAAACTGTCGTGGGTTGAATCCTGTTGACCCATCAGTCCTTGTCGTATGGGGATGATGGGTTGGGGGGGGAACCTCGATAACCCTATTCGGCTTCTTGTCTCCCAACAATGGTGAGCCATTGTAATGATAACTAGGATCTATATCCTGTCATAAATCAATAGGATAAATGGATATGCTTTAATCCTTAAATTTATTCTTTATAAACTATATACTGCCGATAATTTATACATTTTGGAATTTCTAATCATATGCGGATATTGCAACTAATTAATTTTGAGCATCAAGCATTTATTTGCACTAAAGAAAGATAATAGAAATTAGTTTTCTTCTCTCAGTGTTCCAATAAAGCACTGCAAATGAGAAATTAACCAACACCTTTTATTATATACAAAGTTTTATTGGGAACTATGTTAAAAGAATATTTAATTAGAACTACCGGAATAATAAAATATTTTATTTTTTCTAGTTTGAATACCTTTTGTTGAATATTTATTTAATCCCTTATCATTATATATATTCTTCTGTATCCTTAATTAAGCTCAGATTAAACAAAAAATCAGTAATACTATTAAAACTCTACAAACAAATATTACAGGATTGCTGTGGAAGGTCCACTGTCTTTATTATGTTGGAAGTTGCTTCTTTAATAAGTTGTCAAAGAATAACAGGATTTTTTCTATTTTATCTACAGGAGTCTCAAGCAACGTTCAAACAAAGCCAGCAGGACAATGTTTCATGGAAGAGAATGTTGGCACTGTGCCAGCAGACTGTTGGTGGGGCAAAATCCAATGGCCAGGGTGCCTCTGGGGAGCTCAGCCAGGTGCTTGTGGGTAAGACTACCACCAGGGAATAGTCAGAGTCCCTCCATGGAGGTCAGCCAGGTGCTTGTGGGTAAGACTACCACCAGGGAATAGTCAGCGTTCCTCCATGGAGGTCAGCCAGGTGCTTGTGGGTAAGACTACCACCAGGGAATAGTCAGAGTCCCTCCATGGAGGTCAGCCAGGTACTTGTGGGCAAAAAATACCATCAGGGGGATGACCAGAGTGCCTCCGGGGAGCTCAGCAAGACTTGTGGATAAGACTTCCGCAAGGGAAAACAGAATTAAAAGTGAAACATACAAGGGGAATATAGAAACAGAAAGATAAACACAGAAACAGAGTTTAAGGAATAGAAGCTGAAGATGCGATCGACAGCACTTGATTAAAATACATTCTCTAGAGAAACAAATAAATACGAATTATATGCCATAAAAATGAATATTCGGTATAGAGACAATATGAGGAGTGACCATAGAGTCAACACCTCCTTTCTCCTCCCCCTCTCCCGGCAGATTCGTGCGCCTTTGACCTGTGCATGATCAGCAAAGGCTCTCCAGACCCGGAGAAGGACACTGAGAAGTGGCTGGGTGAGGTGAAGGTCATGGCTCAGGAGCGAGTCTTCATTGAGACTATGGTTGCGGGTGAGTTAAGACACGTGATGGAGCCTTAATACTCAGGGCAAAGTTCATTTGTATAATGAATTATTATTACTTGTTTAAATCATTACTGGAATAGTTAAATGATAATTATATCGTGCATGATGAATGATAATAATTATACTACTACTAGCACTGATAATAATAATAATGATAATAATTGTATTGCCTTTAGTTCACCGGAACATATATATATAATCCAAGTGCTTTTTTCGTTAAATATTACTGAGGTAGACACCTGACAACAGAGGTGGACTGATGATGTGTCTTGTGTCAACAGAGTGTGACCGGGAGAAGGGTCAGTGTGAGGACCTGCCTAAGGAGGTCGTAACGATACCCAACCGTCAGTATAGTGCAACTTATCTTAAGTGTAAATAACATAGCTACTAGGAATATATTTCATTATGTGGTTACTTCTTTATGGATGTTATATATTGTAGGTTCGTCTTTGCACTTGCTTGAAAAGTCGAGTATGTAATGAATGTGATTTAATTATTCATTCTTACTGGTATCCACTTGTACTTAAATATTTCACTGTTTGGATTATGTATAATATGATATAATAACCAGTCAAACTAACAAACAAATTCAGGTTTCCCTTCCATAACTCTAGGTAAACAACAGATGAATTTAGATTTATCTTATCATAATCAGTGAAACTAACAGGCTAACTCAGGTCTTTCTTGCATAACCAGTCACTTTGGAAGATGAACTCAGATGATACTTAGCATAATCATTCAAAATAGTCCTCTTAGTCGGAATATTATATTAATTAATCAAATTAATATTTTCTTACAGCCTGTACGAATCCCATCTACTTGATCTTTAATCCAGGATGTTTGGGACTGAAGCCAATTCGGCACTTCCTCCACAATTAAAACCACCAATTCTTCCTGGTGAGGCTCCATGAGTGTCCACGTCTAACTTCGCCATTATTTCACTTTTAAACTGGAAGAATTACCTGTCATGAATTTTTGTTTTCACATTGTCAGCCATATAAGACTTATAAAAACACACGTCCTTAGTTTTCAATCTCTTAGTGTTGCTTGTAATGTTATTGTTTTCAATTAAAATTACTAACACTATACAAAGGACTAAATTAAGATAGGTTCTTGGAATTCCCAAGATTTGGAATCACTCATTATATTTGCTGACTTTTCATTTACAGTTAAATGCATTGTTAACGTTGCAAAGAGCTTAAATCATGCCTGGTTGATGGGGTTCTGGGAGTTCTTCTACTCCCCAAGCCCGGCCCGAGGCCAGGCTCGATTTGTGAGAGTTTGGTCCACCAGGCTGTTGCTTGGAGCGGCCCGCAGGCCCACATACCCACCACAGCCCGGTTGGTCCGGCACTCCTTGGAGGAATAAATCTAGTTTCCTCTTGAAGATGTCCACGGTTGTTCCGGCAATATTTCTTATGCTTGCTGGGAGGACGTTGAACAACCGCGGACCTCTGATGTTTATACAGTGTTCTCTGATTGTGCCTATGGCACCTCTGCTCTTCACTGGTTCTATTCTACATTTTCTTCCATGTCGTTCACTCCAGTACGTTGTTATTTTACTGTGTAGATTTGGTACTTGGCCCTCCAGTATCTTCCAGGTGTATATTATTTGATATCTCTCTCGTCTTCTTTCTAGTGAGTACATTTGGAGGGCTTTGAGACGATCCCAATAATTTAGGTGCTTTATTGCGTCTATGCGTGCCGTATATGTTCTCTGTATTCCCTCTATTTCAGCAATCTCTCCTGCTCTGAAGGGGGAAGTGAGTACTGAGCAGTACTCAAGACGGGACAACACAAGTGACTTGAAGAGTACAACCATTGTGATGGGATCCTTGGATTTGAAAGTTCTCGTAATCCATCCTATCATTTTTCTGGCTGTCGCAATATTTGCTTGGTTATGCTCCTTAAACGTTAGGTCGTCAGACATTATTATTCCCAAATCCTTTACATGCTGTTTTCCTACTATGGGTACATTTGATTGTGTTTTGCACTCTGTATTATGTTTAAGGTCCTCATTTTTACCGTACCTGAGTACCTGGAATTTATCACTGTTAAACATCATGTTATTTTCTGATGCCCAGTCGAAAACTTTATTAATATCAGCTTGAAGTTTTTCAATGTCCTCAGCCGAGGTAATTTTCATACTGATTTTTGTGTCATCTGCAAAGGATGATACGAAGCTGTGACTTGTATTTTTGTCTATATCTGATATGATAATAAGGAAAAGCAGCGGTGCAAGGACTGTACCCTGAGGTACAGAGCTTTTCACTGCACTTGGACTAGATTTTATATGGTTGACAGTTACTCGCTGAGTCCTGTTTGACAGAAAACTGAGTATCCAGCGTTCTACTTTACCGGTTATTCTCATTGACTTCATTTTGTGTGCTATCACGCCATGGTCACATTTATCGAAAGCCTTTGCGAAGTCCGTGTATATCACATCAGCATTCTGTTTCTCTTCTAATGCCTCAGTGACTTTGTCGTAGTGCTCAAGTAGCTGTGAGAGGCACGATGTTCCCGCTCGAAATCCATGTTGGCCTGGGTTGTGAAGGTCATTGGTCTCCATGAAATTGGTGACCTGACTCCTAATCACTCTCTCAAATACTTCTATGATGTGCGATGTTAGTGCAACTGGTCTATAATTTTTTGCCAATGCTTTGCTCCATCCCTTGTGTAGAGGGGCTATGTCTGCTACTTTAAGTGCATCTGGTATCTCCCCCGTGTCCAAGCTCTTCCTCCACACTATACTGAGTGCCTGTGCTACCGGCACTTTGCATTTCTTTATAAATATTGAATTCCATGAGTCTGGACCTGGGGCCGAGTGCATGGGCATGTTTTGAATTTCTTTTTCAAAATTTAGTGCGCTCGTGTTTATATCAGTTATATTTACAGGGGTTCGAATATCCCGCATAAAGAAATTGTCTGGATCTTCCACCTTCATGTTGTTTATTGGAGTGCTAAACATGTCCTCATACTGCTTTTTTAGGATTTCACTAATTTCTTTGTCATCCTCCGTGTATGAACCTTCACTTATACGAAAAGGTCCAATACTGGCAGTGGTTTTTGCTTTTGATTTCGCATATGAGAACAAATATTTTGGATTTTTCTTTATTTCCTGAATTGCTTTCTGTTCTAACTGCCTTTCTTCAGTTTCATATGAGTGTTTCAATTTCCGCTCGATTTCTTCAATCTCCCTATTTAAATTATTCCTTCTTTGACGGGAAATTCGTGTCTGCATAAGCAGTTCCGTTATTTTTTTTCCTGCGTTTATAGTGTCGTCTGCGTTCTCTTTCTACGTTAGATCTCTTTCTGGCTTTCCTCAAAGGAACATGTTTCAGACAGACTTGATACGCTTCTGAAGTCAGTTTTTCTATTCCTTCTGTAGGACTTGTATTATTTAGAACAGTTCCCCATGGAATGTTTGTAAGTTCCCTGTTTATTATCTCCCAGTCTATCCTTTTATTATTAAAATTGAATTTACTGAATAGCCCCTCTCGCTTTATCAACGTTTTAGGTCTATTCTGAGTATTGATGGTCGTTTGCACTTCAATGAGTTTGTGGTCTGAGTATGTGGTATCTGATATCGTAATGTCTCTGATAATGTCTTCATTGTTCGTAAAGACCAGATCTAGAATATTTTCGTTTCTCGTTGGCTCCGATATCTGCTGATTGAGTGAAAATTTGTCACTGAATCTAAGTAGTTCTCTAATCTGTGGTTGGTTAGGTCCTGATAGATTTCCTGGTATAATATTATTGTTTGCTATTTTCCACCTGAGACTAGCAAGTTGAAGTCACCTAGGAAGATAATATCAGGTATCGGGTTCTCCAAATTATCAAGGCTATTTTCTATTTTGCTTATCTGTTCAGTGAATTCCTCAGCCGTTGCATCTGGCGGTTTGTATATTAGTATAATCACTAAATTTATTTTCTCTATTTTTAATCCCAGTACCTCTACCACCTCATTTGTAACGTTTAGAAGCTCCGAGCATACAAGGTCTTCCCTAATATACAGACCCACTCCTCCATGTGACCTAATTTTCCTATCACACCTGTATAGGTTATATCCTGGAATCCAGATCTCACTGTCCAACAATTCCCCTGCATGGGTTTCTGTGAAAGCTCCAAATACTGCATTTGACTCCGTGAGGAGGCCATTTATGAACTGTACTTTGTTGTTTGTTCTTGTTTTCAGTCCTTACTTTTCATATTACACATTTGTTCATGTCTAATGCAAAGATCATCAAAATGTGTTGCAGAGTAATTTTAAATGAATTTTCATGCCAATTATAAACACTTTATTGTAATGAAAATTAAAAATAAGTATAATAATATAATAGGATTAATATCTGAAAGCAGAAAGCCATTTAATATTTCTTTTCAGTTTTATCTTATCCTTATTATGTTTCATTCAGAACATAAAATTAAGTTTCGGTCTATAAGAGAGAAAGTAGGACGCTGGATACTCAATTTCCTGTCGAACAGAACACAAAGAGTAACAGTCAATCAGATAAAATCGAGTCCAAGCGATGTTAAAAGCTCTGTACCTCAAGGTACAGTCCTTGCACCGCTACTGTTTCTTATTCTCATATCTGATATAGACAAAAATACACGCCACAGCTTCGTGTCGTCCTTTGCAGATGACACAAAAATCAGCATGAAAATTACCTCTGCTGAAGACATTGAAAAACTACAAGCAGATGTCAACAAAGTTTATGATTGGGCAGCAGAAAATAACATGATGTTTAACAGTGATAAATTTCAGGTACTCAGGTACGGCAAAAATGAGGATCTGAAACATAATACAGGGTACAAAACACAATCGAATCTTCCCATAGTAGAAAAACAGCATGTCAAGGATTTGGGAATAATGATGTCCGACGATCTAACGTTTAGGGAGCATAACCAAGCAAATATTGCGACAGCCAGAAAAATGATAGGATGGATTACGAGAACTTTCAAATCCAGGGAACCCATCACAATGGTTGTACTCTTCAAGTCACTTGTGTTGTCCCGTCTCGAGTACTGCTCAGTACTCACTTCCCCCTTCTGAGCAGGAGAGATTGCTGAAATAGAGGGAATACAGAGAACATATACGGCACGCATAAACGAGATAAAACACCTAAATTATTGGGATCGTCTCAAAGCTCTCCAAATGTACTCTCTAGAAAGGAGACGAGAGAGATACCAAATAATATACACATGGAAAATACTGGAGGGTCAGGTCCCAAATCTACACAGTAAAATAACAACGTACTGGAGTGAACGATATGGAAGAAAATGCAAGATTGAACCAGTGAAGAGCAGAGGTGCCATTTGCACAATCAGAGAGTACTGTATAAACATCAGGGGTCCGCGGTTGTTCAATGTCCTCCCAGCGAGCATAAGAAATATTGCCGGAACAACCGTGGACATCTTCAAGAGAAAACTGGACGGTTTTCTAAGAGAAGTTCCGGATCAGCCGGGCTGTGGTGGGTACGTGGCCCTGCGGGCCGCTCCAAGCAACAGCCTGGTGGACCAAACTCTCACAAGTCGAGCCTGGCCTCGGGCCGGGCTTGGGAGTAGAAGAACTCCCAGAACCCCATCAACCAGGTATCAACCAGGTATAGAATAGACATAAATTCAGTTTAGTGGGTGGAGATAAGACTGATAAAATTTATCTTTGGAATTAGATACCTAGCTTACGAAGAGAGATTGAGAAAGCATTAAATGCATTATCTAGAAATGCAAAGTGTTTAACAAATCTAGAAATTCATTAACTAGAAATCTTAAAGGGTGATATACATAACGGTATATAATGTTCTGGAAATAGGGTAGATGACTTATCAGAGAAATGACTAGGCAACACAATAAACGTAGGCTCGCTTGATTGTTTCAAGCGAAAGTTATATATATATATATATATATATATATATATATATATATATATATATATATATATATATATATATATATATATATATATATATATATATATATATATATATATATATATTATTAAATATGACCGAAAAAGTAAGATTAATAATTCTAACACGAATTTTCTCAATCTTTCGTACATTACGCTTCACTGTTGGAGGTAAATCAAAAATCACTTCTCCAAAATTCATTTTTATTTCTAGTCTGACGCGACACGGGCGCGTTTCGTAAAACTTATTACATTTTCAAAGACTTCACAAATACACAACTGATTAGAACTTACGTATCTCTGATTTTATATCTACATTTGAGTGAGGTGGGAGGGGTGATGTGGCATTAACACAAGACAGAACAAGAGGGGATATTAATAGGGTATTAAAAGTATCAACACAAGACAGAACAGAAACAATGGGTATTGAATAGAAGTGTTTGTAGAAAGCCTATTGGTCCATATTTCTTGATGCTTCTATATTGGAGCGGAGTCTTGAGGTGGGTAGAATATAGTTGTGCAATAATTGGCTGTTGATTGCTGGTGTTGACTTCTTGATGTGTAGTGCCTCGCAAACGTCAAGCCGCCTGCTATCGCTGTATCTATCGATGATTTCTGTGTTGTTTACTAGGATTTCTCTGGCGATGGTTTGGTTATGGGAAGAGATTATATGTTCCTTAATGGAGCCCTGTTGCTTATGCATTGTTAAACGCCTAGAAAGAGATGTTGTTGTCTTGCCTATATACTAGGGTTTTTTGGAGCTTACAGTCCCCAAGTTTGGCATTTGAAGGCATAGACGACGTTAGTCTCTTTTAAAGCGTTCTGTTTTGTGTCTGGAGAGTTTCTCATGAGTAGGCTGGCCGTTTTTCTGGTTTTATAGTAAATCGTCAGTTGTATCCTCTGATTTTTGTCTGTAGGGATAACGTTTCTATTAACAATATCATTCAGGACCCTTTCCTCCGTTTTATGAGCTGTGGAAAAGAAGTTCCTGTAAAATAGTCTAATAGGGGGTATAGGTGTTGTGTTAGTTGTCTCTTCAGAGGTTGCATGGCTTTTCACTTTCCTTCTTATGATGTCTTCGATGAAACCATTGGAGAAGCCGTTATTGACTAGGACCTGCCTTACCCTACAGAGTTCTTCGTCGACTTGCTTCCATTCTGAGCTGTGGCTGAGAGCACGGTCGACGTATGCGTTAACAACACTCCTCTTGTACCTGTCAGGGCAGTCGCTGTTGGCATTTAGGCACATTCCTATGTTTGTTTCCTTAGTGTAGACTGCAGTGTGGAAACCTCCGCCCTTTTCCATGACTGTTACATCTAGAAAAGGCAGCTTCCCATCCTTTTCCGTCTCGTAAGTGAAACGCAGCACGGAACTCTGCTCAAATGCCTCCTTCAGCTCCTGCAAATGTCTGACATCAGGTACCTGTGTAAAAATGTTGTCAACATACCTGCAGTATATGGCCGGTTTCAAGTTCATGTCGACTAAGACTTTTTGCTCGATGGTACCCATGTAGAAGTTTGCAAACAGGACACCTAGGGGAGAACCCATGGCGACCCCATCTACTTGCTTATACATGTGCCCATCCGGGCTCAAGAAGGGTGCCTCTTTAGTACAAGCTTGGAGTAGTTTCCTCAGAATACTTTCTGGCATGTCAAGAGGAGTACAGGCTGGATCACGATACACTCTGTCGGCTATCATTCCGATTGTCTCGTCCACAGGTACGTTGGTAAACAGCGATTCTACGTCCAACGAGGCTCTTATCCCTGTGGCCCGTGTGCCCCGCAGTAAGTCCACAAATTCCTTTGGAGACTTCAGGCTGAAGGCGCAAGGAACATAAGGAGTCAGCAGGCCGTTGAGTCGCTTCGCCAGTCTGTACGTGGGTGTGGGTATCTGGCTAATGATTGGCCGAAGTGGGTTTCCAGGCTTGTGCGTCTTGACATTTCCATACGCATATCCAGGTTTATATTCCCCAATGATCTTTAGGCAGGTGGAGTCCGGATTTCTTGGCGTTCACAGTTTCGATCAGTTTGTTGACCTTTGCTTTTAATTCGGCTGTAGTGTCCTTCGCTACCCTTTGGAACTTAGTTTGGTCAGAGAGTATGATGTTCATTTTCGCCCGATATTCGTCTTTTTTAAGAATGACATATATTGGCGACTTGTCACCTCTCCTGACAACTATCTCCTTGTTCTCACGAAGGCTTTTAGCTGCCGCTTTAAGCTCGGGGGACAGTATGGTGCTTCTGTAGTTGCCTCGATTCTTTCCTCCTTCTGCAATAAGTTCTGCTTGTAAGGTATCTTTGGTAGTGACCTTCTTTTGTGTCTCGAGGTCGAATATGTCGTCCAACAGAATTTCCAACTCTACTTTCCGGGCCATTTCACTCGGTCTGGACATAACATGACAGTTTATGCCCAGATTTAGGAGAGTGACTTGGTCCTCAGTGAGGTTAATTCCTGCAAGGTTCAGGAAGCCATCTCTTGGTCGTGGAATTGCCATAGGTCCTCCATATAATGTTGTTAGTTTCTTGATAATCCTTGTTTCAGTGCTGAGGTGATGTTGGTCTGTGAGGATGTCGAGGTGTTGTTCAATGCGGGTACGGATACTATGGTCGATGTTGCTATTTCTCCACTCGTTTGTAGCATGAAGTAGTTGCGTTTTGTTGTCTTTGATTTCATTCTCTGCCTTGTATATCTGATCACGAATCAGATCCTGGCGATATTTTATCGTGAAGGCTTGATTCCTTGCTGCTGGGTCGTGCACTTTAATATTAGTATATTTTGGTAGCAGTCTTTCCTGTAGACATATATTATTAAATATGACCGAAAAAGTAAGATTAATAATTCTAACACGAATTTTCTCAATCTTTCGTACATTACGCTTCACTGTTGGAGGTAAATCAAAAATCACTTCTCCAAAATTCATTTTTATTTCTAGTCTGACGCGACACGGGCGCGTTTCGTAAAACTTACGCTTCACTAAAACAGTGAAGCGTAATGTACGAAAGATTGAGAAAATTCGTGTTAGAATTATTAATCTTACTTTTTCGGTCATATTTAATAATATATGTCTACAGGAAAGACTGCTACCAAAATATACTAATATTAAAGTGCACGACCCAGCAGCAAGGAATCAAGCCTTCACGATAAAATATCGCCAGGATCTGATTCGTGATCAGATATACAAGGCAGAGAATGAAATCAAAGACAACAAAACGCAACTACTTCATGCTACAAACGAGTGGAGAAATAGCAACATCGACCATAGTATCCGTACCCGCATTGAACAACACCTCGACATCCTCACAGACCAACATCACCTCAGCACTGAAACAAGGATTATCAAGAAACTAACAACATTATATGGAGGACCTATGGCAATTCCACGACCAAGAGATGGCTTCCTGAACCTTGCAGGAATTAACCTCACTGAGGACCAAGTCACTCTCCTAAATCTGGGCATAAACTGTCATGTTATGTCCAGACCGAGTGAAATGGCCCGGAAAGTAGAGTTGGAAATTCTGTTGGACGACATATTCGACCTCGAGACACAAAAGAAGGTCACTACCAAAGATACCTTACAAGCAGAACTTATTGCAGAAGGAGGAAAGAATCGAGGCAACTACAGAAGCACCATACTGTCCCCCGAGCTTAAAGCGGCAGCTAAAAGCCTTCGTGAGAACAAGGAGATAGTTGTCAGGAGAGGTGACAAGTCGCCAATATATGTCATTCTTAAAAAAGACGAATATCGGGCGAAAATGAACATCATACTCTCTGACCAAACTAAGTTCCAAAGGGTAACGAAGGACACTACAGCCGAATTAAAAGCAAAGGTCAACAAACTGATCGAAACTGTGAACGCCAAGAAATCCGGACTCCACCTGCCAAAGATCATTGGGGAATATAAACCTGGATATGCGTATGGAAATGTCAAGACGCACAAGCCTGGAAACCCACTTCGGCCAATCATTAGCCAGATACCCACACCCACGTACAGACTGGCGAAGCGACTCAACGGCCTGCTGACTCCTTATGTTCCTTGCGCCTTCAGCCTGAAGTCTCCAAAGGAATTTGTGGACTTACTGCGGGGCACACGGGCCACAGGGATAAGAGCCTCGTTGGACGTAGAATCGCTGTTTACCAACGTACCTGTGGACGAGACAATCGGAATGATAGCCGACAGAGTGTATCGTGATCCAGCCTGTACTCCTCTTGACATGCCAGAAAGTATTCTGAGGAAACTACTCCAAGCTTGTACTAAAGAGGCACCCTTCTTGAGCCCGGATGGGCACATGTATAAGCAAGTAGATGGGGTCGCCATGGGTTCTCCCCTAGGTGTCCTGTTTGCAAACTTCTACATGGGTACCATCGAGCAAAAAGTCTTAGTCGACATGAACTTGAAACCGGCCATATACTGCAGGTATGTTGACGACATTTTTACACAGGTACCTGATGTCAGACATCTGCAGGAGCTGAAGGAGGCATTTGAGCAGAGTTCCGTGCTGCGTTTCACTTACGAGACGGAAAAGGATGGGAAGCGGCCTTTTCTAGATGTAACAGTCATGGAAAAGGGCGGAGGTTTCTACACTGCAGTCTACACTAAGGAAACAAACATAGGAATGTGCCTAAATGCCAACAGCGACTGCCCTGACAGGTACAAGAGGAGTGTTGTTAACGCATACAGTCGACCGTGCTCTCAGCCACAGCTCAGAATGGAAGCAAGTCGACGAAGAACTCTGTAGGGTAAGGCAGGTCCTAGTCAATAACGGCTTCTCCAATGGTTTCATCGAAGACATCATAAGAAGAAAAGTGAAAAGCCATGCAACCTCTGAAGAGACAACTAACACAACACCTATACCCCCTATTAGACTATTTTACAGGAACTTCTTTTCCACAGCTCATAAAACAGAGGAAAGGGTCCTGAAAGATATTGTTAATAGAAACGTTATCCCTATAGACAAAAATCAGAGGATACAACTGACGATTTACTATAAAACCAGAAAAACGGCCAGCCTACTCATGAGAAACTCTCCAGACACAAAACAGAACGCTTTAAAAGAGACTAACGTCGTCTATGCCTTCAAATGCCCACTTGGGGACTGTAAGCTCCAAAAACCCCAGTATATAGGCAAGACAACAACATCTCTTTCTAGGCGTTTAACGATGCATAAGCAACAGGGCTCCATTAAGGAACATATAATCTCTTCCCATAACCAAACCATCGCCAGAGAAATCCTAATAAACAACACAGAAATCATCGATAGATACAGCGATAGCAGGCGGCTTGACGTTTGCGAGGCACTACACATCAAGAAGTCAACACCAGCAATCAACAGCCAATTATTGCACAACTATATTCTACCCACCTCAAGACTCCGCTCCAATATAGAAGCATCAAGAAATATGGACCAATAGGCTTTCTACAAACACTTCTATTCAATACCCATTGTTTCTGTTCTGTCTTGTGTTGATACTTTTAATACCCTATTAATATCCCCTCTTGTTCTGTCTTGTGTTAATGCCACATCACCCCTCCCACCTCACTCAAATGTAGATATAAAATCAGAGATACGTAAGTTCTAATCAGTTGTGTATTTGTGAAGTCTTTGAAAATGTAATAAGTTTTACGAAACGCGCCCGTGTCGCGTCAGACTAGAAATAAAAATGAATTTTGGAGAAGTGATTTTTTATTTACCTCCAACAGTGAAGCGTAATGTACGAAAGATTGAGAAAATTCGTGTTAGAATTATTAATCTTACTTTTTCGGTCATATTTAATAATATATATACACACACACACGGCCTGTGTGTGTGTGTGTGTGTTGTGTGTGTGTGTGTGTGTGTGTGCGTGTGCGTGTGTGTGTGTGTGTGTGTGTGTGTGTGTGTGTGTGTGTATGTGTGTGTGTGTGTGTGTATGTGTGTGTGTGTTTGTAATTACCTAAGTGTAGTTACAGGATGAGAGCTACGCTCGTGGTGTCCCGTCTTCCCAGCGTGTGTGTGTGTGTGTGTGTGCGCGCGCGTGTATGCATGTAGTAAACAAAAGAGGTCCCAGGTCAGAGCTCTGGGGGCGCTCCACATGCATTAGTTTTCCGCTCGGACTTAAATCCATTTATGCTAATTCTCTGTTTCCTTTGAAGCAGAGACGGATGAGCTATTGACGGACCACATGGCGTCGGGAAGCTCGCAAGTGTGAAGACCGAAGAAATGCTGTAATATTTAGATACAAGCCCCTGTAATATTAGACTAAAGACCCGTAAGGTGCTGTAATATTGGGATACAAGCCAATTCATTGCTGTAATATAAGGATACAAGCCAATAAGGTGCTGTAATAATGGGATACAAGCCAATTCAATGCTGCAATATTAAGATACAGACCCATAAGGTGATGTAATATTAGGAAGGAGTCCAAAGAGGTATTGTAATATTAGGATACAAGCCCACAAGGTGGTGTAGTATTAGGATACAAGTCCATGAGATGCTGTAATATTAGGATACAGATCTATAAGGTACTGTACTATTAGTATATAGACATATGAGTTACTGTAGAATTAGTTTGCAGGCCCATGGAGGGTTGAACTCTTAGAACACATGTTAATGGGGTGATGTGTAGTAATGGTACATATCACTCATTAGCACATATAATCAAGTGCAGCCTCCAGCCTGTGTGCTTCTGAAAAAGTACTGTTTAAGTGCCCTAACTAACCTAACATTAACTAACCTAATCTAAAGTGTAAATGCACATGTCAGCATCATATTAGCGGAGAGCGCATTCATTCATGCCAGGTGCTTGTGGGCAAGACTACCACCAGGGAATAGTCAGGGTCCCTCCATATAGGTCAGCCAGGTGCTTGTGGGCAAAAAATACCATCAGGGGGATGACCAGAGTGCCTCCGGGGAGCTCAGGTGCTCCTTGAGGAGCACCTGAGCGGAGCACCTGTGGAGCACCTTGTGGAGCACCTTGTGGTGCTTACTTGTGGATAAGACTTCCGCCAGGGAAAACAGAATTAAAAGTAAAACATACAAGGGGAATATAGAAACAGAAGGATAAACACAGAAACAGAGTTTAAGGAATAGAAGCTGATGATGCGATCGACAGAACTTGATTAAAATACATTCTCTAGAGAAACAAATAAATACGAATTATATGCCATAAAAATGAATATTCGGTATAGAGACAATATGAGCAGTGACCATAGAGTCAACACCACCTTTCTCCTCCCTCTCTCCCGCCAGATTCGTGCGCCTTTGACCTGTGCATGATCAGCAAAGGCGCCAGACCCGGAGAAGGACACTGAGAAGTGGCTGGGTGAGGTGAAGGTCATGGCTCAGGAGCGAGTCTTCATTGAGACTATGGTTGCGGGTGAGTTAAGACACGTGATGGAGCCTTTACTTAGGGCAAAGTTGATTTGCATCATGAATTATTATTACTTGTTAAAATCATTACTGGAATAGTTAAATGATAATTATATCGTGCATGATGAATGATAATAATCATACTACTACGAGCACTGATAATAATAATAATGATAATAATTGTATTGCCTTTAGTTCACCGGAACATATATATATAATCCAAGTGCTTTTTTCGTTAAATATTACTGAGGTAGACACCTGACAACAGAGGTGGACTGATGATGTGTCTTGTGTCAACAGAGTGTGACAGGAAGAAGGGTCAGTGTGAGGACCTGCCTAAGGAGGTCGTAACGACACCCAACCGTCAGAGTAGTGCATCTTATCTTAAGTGTTAATTATATAGCTACTATATATATATTTCATTATGTGGTTACATCTTTATGGATGTTTTATATTGTAGGTTCGTCTTTGCACTTGCTTGAAAAGTCGAGTATGTAATGAATGTGATTTAATTATTCATTCTTACTAGTAAACTTGTACTTAAATATTTAACTGTTTGGATTATGTATAATATTATATAATAACCAGTCAAACTAACAAACAAATTCAGGTTTCCCTTCCATAACTCTAGGTAAACGACTGATGAATTTAGATTTATCTTATCATAATCAGTCAAACTAACAGGCTAACTCAGGTCTTTCTTGCATAACCAGTCACTTTGGAAAATGAACTCAGATGATACTTTGCATAATCATTCAAAATAGTCCTCTTAGTCGGAATATTATATTAATTAATCAAATTAATATTTTCTTACAGCCTGTACGAATCCCATCGACTTGATCTTTAATCCGGGATGTTTGGGACTGAAGTAAATTCGGGACTTCCTCAACAATTAAAACCACCACTTCTTCCTGGTGAGGCTCCATGAGAGTCCACGTCTAACTTCGCCATTATTTCACTTTTTAACTGGAAGAATTACCTGTCATGAATTTTTGTTTTCACATTGTCAGCCATATATGACTTATAAAAACACACGTCCTTAGTTTTCAATCTCTTAGTGTTGCTTGTAATGTTATTGTTTTCAATTAAAATTACTAACACTATACAAAGGACTAAATTAAGATAGGTTCTTGGAATTCCCAAGATTTGGAATCACTCATTATATTTGCTGACTTTTCATTTACAGTTAAATGCATTGTTAACGTTGCATAGAGCTTAAATCATATTACACATTTGTTCATGTCTAATGCAAAGATCATCAAAATGTGTTGCAGAGTAATTTTAAATGAATTTTCATGCCAATTATAAACACTTTATTGTAATGAAAATTAAAAATAAGTATAATAATATAATAAGATTAATATCTGAAAGCAGAAAGCCATTTAATATTTTTTTTCAGCTTTATCTTATCCTTATTATGTCCCATTCAGAACATAAAGTTAAGTTTCGGTCTATAGAATAGACATAAATTCACTTTAGTACGTGGAGATAAGACTGATAAAATTAATCTTTGGAATTAGATACCTCGCTTACGAAGAGAGATTGAGAAAGCATTAATTGCATTATCTAGAAACGCAAAGAGTATAACAAATCTAGAAATTCATTAACTAGAACTCTTAAAGGTATATTATACATTTACCTTTATATACACACACACACACACACACGTGTGTGTGTGTGTGTGTGTGTGTGTGTGTGTGTGTGTGTGTGTGTGTGTACGCGCGCGTGTATGCATGTAGTAAACAAAAGAGGTCCCAGGTCAGAGCTCTGGGGGCGCTCCACTTGCATTAGTTTTCCGCTCGGACTTAAATCCATTTATGCTAATTATCTGTTTCCATTGAAGCAGAGACGGATGAGCTATTGACGGACCACATGGCGTCGGGAAGCTCGCAAGTGGGAAGACCGAAGAGATGCTGTAATATTTAGATACAAGCCCCTGTAATATTAGACCAAAGATCCGTAAGGTGCTGTAATATTGGGATACAAGCCAATTCATTGCTGTAATATTAGGATACAAGCCAATAAGGTGCTGTAATAATTGGATACAAGCCAATTCAATGATGTAATATTAAGATATAGGCCCATAAGGTGCTGTAATATTGGGATACAAGCCAATGCAATGCTGTAATATTAAGATACAGACCCATAAGGTGCTGTAATATTGGGATACAAGCCAATGCAATACTGTAATATTAAGATACAAACACATGGGGTGCTGTAATATTAGGAAGGATTCCAAAGAGGAATTGTAATATTAGGATACAAGCCCATAAGGTGGTGTAGTATTAGGATGCAAGTCCATGAGATGCTGTAATATTAGGATACAGATCTATAAGGTACTGTACTATTAGTATATAGACACATGAGTTACTGTAGTATTAGTCTGCAGGCCCATGGAGTGTTGAACTCTTAGAATACATGTTAATGGGGTGATGTGTAGTAATGGTACATATCCCTCATTAGCACATATAATCAAGTGCAGCCTCCAGCCTGTGTGCTTCTGAAAAAATACTGTTTAAGTGGCCTAACCAAACCTAACATTAACTAACCTAATCTAAAGTGTAAATGCACATGTCAGCATCATATTAGCGGAGAGCGCATTCATATTGCAATTGTTTTCGTTATATAGTCAGCAATTAATGTGAAAGTTTAAATACTTTTGTTCAATAAAGTTAGATATTTCCTCTTAATATCGGTCTGCAAGATTCTGTCACCTCATAATGTTTATATACAGTTATAAGTGAAGTTTCTCTTTCTGTAAAATGCAATTTGAAAACTTTGGTCTTTTTTTTCATCCTGATTATGTTACCAAGTTAAAGTATAATGTCTTTGTTTGTTCACAAGTTATTATGACAAGATAATAATGCGCCAGGAAGGATCTGGCTCGCCTTTGGGTTACTGGGGCTGCTGTTCCAGAATATTACTGCTTGATGTAACTTGTTCAGTTGTAATAATACTTTGTAAGCGAATCTATAACGTTTTAAGGTTTGCAAGCGTAGGAAGAGTTGTTTTTGTGACAATGAACGAAGATTGTGTTCAACTTATGGGAGGTCCCTTTAATCAACTGGGCTTCCACTCCCCCCCTTTATAGAGATAAGGAAATTACCTGGATAAAGGTCATACCCATTATGACTATATAGCAGTAGGAAGGGTTAGGAAGACAGACTATGAACTGGGATATGAGAACAGAGTCAGAGAACGATGCCCAACCGTTTCAATCATTGGGGATCGAACGCCAACCATGCAAGAAGAGAGGCCCTGGCTCTACCCACCAGTCCAAGTGGAAGGATCCTGTCTGACATACGTAAAAGTCATATTCCTTACAGTCACTCATTCCTTCTCATATATATATATATATATATATATATATATATATATATATATATATATATATATATATATATATATATATATATATATATATATATATATATATATATATATATATATATATGTGGGATATTTGGGGCTTGAACATGATAATTTAAATATTAATGTAATAAATTAATTTACGAAGGACCACCCGCTTTTATAGTAAAGAGGGAAACTGAGAATTTCTGATCATTAGATAATTCCTAGATGAAACCAGTAACTATGGATAAAACTAGAAAATATGATCATAGAAATAATTAATGGGCTGTATTATTAAATGAATCAAACCTCAAACACCTACATTGGGGGGTTATTACTGGAGGTAAGTACGTCCAGGAATTAGTGTGGTTCGTTCACTAATTCAATTAATAATAATCTAATCCTATAAAATAATATTGAAACTGATATCATTACCATAAATGGGAACATAGATTATGAGCATAGTAATGAATTACAGTAAACCACATATTAATCCCAAAGAATTCTGCACACAAGAAATTGCAATAGAATCATAAATGGAAATAAATCTTAGCTTAATGAAGATTCCTTTAGAAAGCCATGAAAGTTCCTCTTATTCTCTGGACTCGGTCGACTGACGAGTGGAACGGGTTAACATGGGAGAAGACAGCATGGAGAATTCTTCTCTCGTGCTGCAAGACAAATATTTTACAGTAGCAACTGATTTACCTACTGAATCTATATATTCAAGAAAATTAAGAGTTACAGGTAACAAATTTTAATCACCTGTTATTAGATGTTATCGTGCGTCATAACGGACAATCACCCTGCTACTATTAAACCTTTTACCTGATGCATCACATAAAAGAATATACTTAGCTGTGGGCACTGTATAAGTATTAAGATTGCCGTGCTTCGCGTCCCAGGCTCTGGTTAACCCTATCCTGGATAGTGACGCGCTTCGCTGACCGGTCACGTGTCGTCAAGAACCAAGTCAAAGGGCTCCTTATTCGACACCAGCACCAGCTGAAGATACTATCTGCAAGGTTATTCACGCCTCACAGTGGCGACTTTCATCTGAGGATGGATAACGCCTGCCCTAGTTGCTGGGCAATGGCGTCTTCTTATGAGTACGGTAAGCGCAGGTCTGCCCCTGAACGGCTCTCCACGTGTACTGAGCTGGCGTTCCTCTACCCACGCCGAGTCCGCGTTCATAAAACAAATTATTGTCTCGAACATTAATATTTCTCGCATTTACGCTTGAAACGTTGAAGACTGGACGGGTTTATTATTTAGAGGAAGAAAATATTGTTATTTACCAATTTAAGAATAGTAAATATATAAGGGAGAGGAATTAATGTCTCCCCATGGCATTCACTGGTGACGTTAACTTTATCACGAGATAGACGCTATGATTCCAACGCTCTATTCGGCTTTTTGTTAGAGATCAATTTGTCTGCAATTAGTTATCATACAGAATGCTTTAATTATGGAGAATAGAATTTAATTCTCACATACATTGGATATAATGTGTTTACTGTAAGGAAATCTGACGCAATACTGGCGTCAGGTGACGTGAGAATTCTAGCCTACTGCACAAGTGAAATTATTAGTACATGAGAATTCTACGTGTTGTTAATTTTACTTACTACAATAATTAGTATGGTTAGTAATAAGTAATGAGAATACAACAATGTTGTATTCGGTGTTGGAAATATCCAACATAACTCCGGGGGGAGGATTCTAGGGTCGTAGTGTACTGTGTTGTACTGACCTATCCCGAAGTGATATAAAGATTAATACAATAGTATGTTAATATGTTAGTATATTAGTACACACATAACGAACGTCCCGGATTTATCAAGGACTTACAAGAACTTGAGTCTTGCTATTTACATGTCAAATGAAACATGTTGTTTGTAGCCTACACAATATTTATAGAATTTAACTCTCCCAATTTAAACTAACAGAATCTACAGTGATGCGATATCCTGGGTCATAGTGACGTGTAATGTTTTGTTACGTGATATCACATCGTAGTTTCATCATAGTTATCTCAGTGGGAAGTGAAGGAAATTATTCTTCTTCAGAGTGGTAATAGGCTTGCAAATTCCGCCTACATTGTTGAGCTGCAGCTCTAGTGGGGCGGTTGCTTGGAGGAACAAATTCATTGTCCTCTGAAATTGCTGGGGAAACTGGATCTGGCTGATATTCTTGTTCAGTCAGTTCAAGGGGAACCAGCTTCTCTAAAGTTTTTAGAGTAGTGTTGCCTCTGTATAAGACTTTAATCACTCTTAGGACACCTTGTCGATCTGAATGAATGGTGACAATTTTACCTATAGGCCACTCGGACCTTGGTCCATCACTGTCGACTAGTACTAGGTCTCCCGGTTTTAATTGTACCTTATTGTAAGGACTCGAAGCTCCGTAGTGGTACTCTCGTAGAGCTGTGAGGTACTCTCGAGTCCACGCCTCATTCCACCTGTTAATAACTCTAGAAAGATGTTGGTAGCTTTCCACCAAGTCTCCTCCGGTCTCATGGGACGGGTCTACAGGGTCCTCTTCGGCTAAAGGGATGAGAGGGCTCAGTAGACCTCCATGGATCAAGTGAGAGGGGCTCAGTGGTTCTCTCTGGGTGTAATCATCAGACAGGTAGGTGATTGGGCGGTTATTGACTCGCGCCTCGATTTCCACAACTATAGTTTGGAGTTCTGAGTAACTGACCTTTTGTCGGTGTAAAGTTTTCCTTAGACACTTCTTGACTGTGCCTACCATTCGCTCATAGAACCCACCTTGCCAAGGGGCTCTCGGTGCTATGAATTTCCAGTGACATTGTCTTCTTTGTAAGACTGACTGTACTTCAGGGTGGTTCCAGACTTCTCGCAAACAACTTTCTCCTGCCACAAAATTAGATCCGTTGTCTGATATCATTAATCTAGGACATGATCGGCGGGCAGCAAATCTGCGGAAAGCTTGAATGAAAGCTTCAGCACTCATGTCTGGGGTGACCTCTAAGTGCACGCCTCTGGTTGTAGCACATGTAAAGAGACAAATGTACGCCTTCACTGGTATATTATCTGGGTTACCAGTGAGGAGCAAGGCTCCTGTATAATCAACTCCAGTGGTTTCGAAAGGACGAAGATGAACCACTCGCTCTTCTGGGAGTGGGGGAGGTCCTGGGTAAGGACAGACTCTAGCGTCGTATCTCTTACAGATTACACAAGATTTAATAATGGTCTTAACAGTCTGACGACCTTGAGGAAGCCAGTACTTTTGTCTAAGGTCGGTGAGAGTATCTAAAACTCCACCATGTAGTGTACCATATTGATGGTGATGTAAGACAAGAAGTTTAGTTATGATGTGGTGACGAGGTAAAAGAATTGGATTTTTAGTGTCTAAGTCAATCTTTGCATGTAGCAAACGTCCTCCACATCGTAGTATGTTATGAGTGTTGACATCGTACCAGATGCCCAGAGACTTAGTGAGTTTATCCGGAAGATTCTCAAATTCGCTTCCGTAAGTCTCTTTCTGTGCACGCTTGATCCAATAGTGGACAGGATTGGGAAATTTATGTCGAATTCCTACTTTAGCAAGGAAATCAAACACGTGCGCAGTCACTCGTAACAATTTGCTTAAGTTGGAATAATGATGAGGATCAATGGCTAATATTCGCTGAGGCTCTGGTTCCTTCATGGGAGTGGTGATATTGGTCACTATGACTTGTGGCTTTTGTTTGGGCCACTGACCACCAACAAGCCATGAAGGTCCATTGAACCACAGCGAAGACCTGACAAGTTGTTTTAATGTCAATCCTCTTGATAAATAATCTGCAGGATTGTCCTTAGTAGGGACATGTCTAAACTTATATCCTGCGGATAAATCATGAATCTCCCTGACGCGATTACTGACGTAAGGAGTTTTGTTGTTATTGTTTCTTACCCATTGTAAGACTGCCTCGTTGTCTGACCACACTACAATCTCACCAAAGTGGATATTACTGAGTGTCTTTGCCAGGCAATGGGCCAATCTTACTCCCACTAGCAACGCAGTCAACTCCATCTGAGGTAAGGATCTCTTCTTGATGGGAGCAACTCTTGCTTTAGATGTGAGTAAAATTGATTGAGCACTGTTAACTAAATAGGCTACTGCGCCATATGCTTTGCCAGAGGCATCGCAAAAAACGTGCAAATTGGTGGGTAAGTTTGGTCCTGAAGCATTACGAAGAAATTTCAAAACGCCTAACTGATTAAAATCCGTTGAGAGTATTTGCCATTTGGCTTGTAACTCACTTGATAACGGATCATCCCATCCCATATGTTGCTGCCAGCAATCCTGCATTAGGAGTTTGCCCCTTATTAATATAGGACTAAGTAGGCCTAAAGGGTCAAATGGTTGACTGACAAATGAGAGCAGTGTTCTCATGGTAAGGGTTGAATTATCAGTTTGCACTGACTTGACATTCATCTCGTCAGTGCTGGTGTTCCATTCCACGCCTAGAACCTTTAATTTACTGGGTACCTGATAATCTGGAAATTCTTTCTCGATTAACTGGTTAAGCAGTTTATTATTTGAGGCCCATGACTGTAGAGGCATATTGGCTCCTAACAGTTCTCGGTTAGCCTCATGGTAGTTTTCTACCAGATCAGCTTGATCATTAGTTGTCCCCTGGAAATTGTCGACATACAAGTTGTCGCTAATGGTTGCCTTATAAGGGCTGTCTGATTTCCTCAAATGCGTGTCTAATGTTGCTTGCAAAAGAAACAGTGAGGACGTAGCACCAAATAATACGGAGGCAAACCGATCGGTGATTAATTCACTATTAGGATCCAGTGGATCCTTGAACCAGAGGAATTTTGTGTAGTCACGATCTTCCTCCTGTAATCCTACTCGGAGAAAGGCTTTGCTGATGTCAGCTGTATAGGCAAAAATGCCTGTGCGAAATCGTAACAACACGTCATGTAGCCTTTGTGTTAGGCTAGGTCCCGTTTGGAGACATTCATTTAAAGACACACTGCTCGGCTTTACTTTAGCACTGCAGTTAAAGACAATACGAATAGGTGTTGTCAATGAGTCTTTCATCACAGCATGGTGAGGTAAATAATGACCTGTTTTTCGGTCATCGTGTTCAACAACTTCAATGAAATTATTGTTAAGTTGTTGTTGGATAAGTTGGTGATACATGGTTAGTTTGTCTGGCTGCTTCTGTAGTCGTGTTAATTGAGACTGAAATTGTGAGGCTGCCATAAAATAATTCACTGGAAGTTGGGGATGATCTAACTTCCATGGGAGTCTTACCCAGTATTGTGTATTTGAGTAGACAACTGTATCCAGATATTGCTGGTAAATCCACGTATCATCAGGACTTGGTTGCTCAGGGATGATGCCTAACGTATCTAAATCCCACAAACGATGTATTGGTGGGTCAGACTCAATATCCTCGGCTATTTCCCTGAAGTGTAGGGGTGACTGCTCTAAGCCTAGTCACGCCACAATTACATTATTGGTTTGTTGGTTTGTAGGCGCTGGACCTTGTCTGAAAAGCACGGGTCCTGTGAGCAATTTGCCCCCTGCGGACGACAACAAATTCATACCATGTTGTCTAGTGCATCCAGTTATAAACTTGTAATAATGATCCGCGCCTATTAATATTCCAATATCTGTGAGGCAATCGGAATTTATTTTATGATCCGCTAGCCTCATGCGGTTTCGCTTAAGGTGTCTCGCAGTGCGAGCTAATCCTGTGACCTGCAGGTCCGTAGGAATCTTATCCACTACCACCGCATGGATGGGGCTAGTAGAGGATCCTAATCTAACTAGTAATTTGACTACCTTGTAGTCACGAGGTCCACTATTTGACAGGAAACCAGAAATGTTTAACTTCACACTTTTGGTAGGTTTTAAATTTAACTCATCTACCAACTGTTGTGTAATGAAGGTTTTTTGTGAACCTTGGTCAAAAAGACCCCTAGTGTTAATTCTAGATCTTCGGTTTATTAATTTAAGTTGAGCGGTAGGCAAAGTAGTATTATTGCCTGACTCAGTAGCAAGTACATTCACTTCGTGATGTACTTTACAATATTGCACTGTAGTGGAATTAGTAAAATTCTCTCCAGTGGTCATGGTTGGTGTAGAAGATTTTCTACATAAGGCGTAGTGGTGTACACCTTGGTTACAACGGTTGCAGGTACGTAGTGGTACTACACATTTCTTGGGATCATGAGAACCCATGCATTTGGTGCATTTGTGCAATTCCTGTAACCTTTTAACTCTAGCATTATACGTAGGATAAGCAGAGCATTGGTAAGTGGTGTGTTCCTGATTGCAGAACAGACACTTTCTTTGGTTAATAGACTTAGTCTCTTTAATAGACAAGTCATCGGTTATCTCTGAAGGAGATACTGAATATGTACCTACATTTCCACTTCTTTTCTTAGTGGATGGAGTAGGTTTGGATTTATATTTATTAGACTTACTTGGAGTCTGTTTAGGTTTGACTGAAATATCAGTATTAATTGGTTTAGACTCAGGTTTAATTTTGTCATGAATCTTTAACCTATTAACTGTGATCCTCAACCCCTCGAAAATCTGATCGAGAGTAAGAAACTCAGTATTATAATGTGAGCAGAGCTCTGTCAAGACATTTCGAGGTAATTTCCTCTGTAACAATAGCTTGATAGACCATTCAGAACTAGGTATATTAACCTTGGTACCTAAGGCCTTTACTAGAGACTCTACTTCTAGTCTGAAGCTTTGAAGTGACTCTGGTCTACTGTTTGGTGCATTCAGATCTAGTAATTGATAATAAAGGTAGCTATACGTAACTCTTTGTTGCAATAGTTCAACTTCAGGAGTTTTATAGCTTCCTCATAATTACTCTCATCAAGAGTAAGGTTATGTATGACCTTTTCAGCCTCTCCTGTGAGAAGACTGAGTAGGTATGAAAATTTAGAAAATTTGTCTAGAGACTGTTTCTTATGGATGTGAACTTCAAAGGAAGTCCAAAAATTGTCCCAATTTTCTGTATCTAATCCTGAAAAGGTGGGCAAGTCTAGAGTAGGTAAACGAACCTCGGGTAAGTGATTATTGAAGTGAGACCCAGTGTTGCTGGTATTGGATCCAGACTGTTTGGCTAATTTAGATGTCGTTTACAATTTGGCTTGCTTCATCAGGATCAGTTTCTACAGTATTTAGCAGATCAAAATAAGATTGACCTGCAGATCTGACTTGATCAAATTTCAGATCAGCCAATCTAACTAATGACTCTAAGTGATAAGAGTCAATGGGATTATCTTTAGTTAAGCCCTCAGCCTTATTAATTAATCTGGTCAAGTGACCTTTAAGGCCAATGTAGGTTCTCCTCAATTGTTCAGGAGTAGCCATGTTGGGCTTAGGTTCAAACTTCACAGTGTTAGTATATGTATTACTAATGAAGCTTGGGTACTTGTTCATTAGTGAACAGGTAACATTAATTGTAGCCTAATTTAAGGTGACTACTTTATATTTTACCTCACTTGAGGTTGAATGTACCTACCTACCTAACAACAAATAGCTAGATATTTTGTGCACTGTCTGAACTTCACCATTAGTTCTCGTCCGGTTAGCTCATCCATATCACCATCAGAGTTAATGGAGAGAATCCAGCAATACACAAAATAGATACACAAAATAATGCATACAAGAGAAATATTATGGAGACACTCCAATCAGAGTTATCTCAAAAATTAATCCCACCCTGTATAGGGTCAGCACAAATAATATAATACATACAACACTGACTAGTTTAGATCTAGTCGTAATAATTCCTAACTAAGAACTATAAAATTATTTAGTCTGGGCTTGTACCAAATTCAGCACAATCTCAGCCTAAATTCTACCTAATAACATGGGTAAAGATTATTGTGGTGCAATAAGTGAATATAGTTGTGCTGTATTTTTGGGTTTTTTGTTTTATAAAAGTGCTCTTGCACACACGGTGAACAATTATGTACAGTTAAGTTTGGCTTGCTAGCCACAGCCTTTTGTGATGGTTGATGGTGTTAATTAACTTGTCAACCACATGCAACCTAGATTCCCCTGACAAATGTACTCCATCTCTGGTCAGGTTCTGTCTGTAAGGTCTGGCTGTAAATTGGATATATTTGGCATCCAATCTCACTCACTTTTTCAGCCTGAAATTTATGTACTTAGCAGCTCTCAGGTAGTATTCCGGAGTTACTCCCCAACGATTATCTTGACTTGGTTGGCGAGGTTCCGCTAATGTGAATACTACTGATTCACTGATGAGCTTGAAAGAAGAAATTATGGCTTTGAGGTGTTTGATCACCTCGGCTGGATGACGAGTGGGGTGGATGTCATTACCACCTAAGTATATAATGGTTAGATGGTGAGGCCACTCTAACGCAGGTGTTAGGGTGGGGTTATTATAAAAGTTATGAGCTGTTGCTCCTGGTGACCTAAAGATTCTCACCTCGGTGTGAGGTATAGGTCTAAGTGTTGTGGGTAATTGGCTATGACCCACTAAAGCTACTTTATACATGAGGTGAAAGTAGCAATATGTTAGTGTGATCTAGGCTAACTGATGTGTTACAATGTTAGTTGACACAATTAATAAAATAGTTAGTCTAGCTTCTATCACACAAGGATTAGTTATTAATGGTTAATAATTTAATTATAAATTTAATGCCTATCCGGTTCGAAGGACCATAATGTGGGATATTTGGGGCTTGAACATGATTATTTAAATATTAATGTAGTAAATTAAATTACGAAGGACCACCCGCTTTTATAGTAAAGAGGGCAACTGAGAATTTCTGATCATTAGATAATTCCTAGATGAAACCAGTAACTATGGATAAAACTAGAAAATATGATCATAGAAATAATTAATGGGCTGTATTATTAAATGAATCAAACCTCAAACACCTACATTGGGGTGTTATTACTGGAGGTAAGTACGTCCAGGAATTAGTGTGGTTCGTTCACTAATTCAATTAATAATAATCTAATCCTATAAAATAATATTGAAACTGATATCATTACCATAAAGGGGAACATAGATTATGAGCATAGTAATGAATTACAGTAAACCACATATTAATCCCAAAGAATTCTGCACACAAGAAATTGCAATAGAATCATAAAAGGAAATAAATCTTAGCTTAATGAAGATTCCTTTAGAAAGCCATAGAAGTTCCTCTTATTCTCTGGACTCGGTCGACTGACGAGTGGAACGGGTTAACATGGGAGAAGGCAGCATGGAGAATTCTTCTCTCGTGCTGCAAGACAAATATTTTACAGTAGCAACTGATTTACCTACTGAATCTATATATTCAAGAAAATTAAGAGTTACAGGTAACAAATTTTAATCACCTGTTATTAGATGTTATCGTGCGTCATAACGGACAATCACCCTGCTACTATTAAACCTTTTACCTGATGCATCACATAAAAGAATATACTTAGCTGTGGGCACTGTATAAGTATTAAGATTGCCGTGCTTCGCGTCCCAGGCTCTGGTTAACCCTATCCTGGATAGTGACGCGCTTCGCTGACCGGTCACGTGTCGTCAAGAACCAAGTCAAAGGGCTCCTTATTCGACACCAGCACCAGCTGAAGATACTATCTGCAAGGTTATTCACGCCTCACAGTGGCGACTTTCATCTGAGGATGGATAACGCCTGCCCTAGTTGCTGGGCAATGGCCTCTTCTTATGAGTACGGTAAGCGCAGGTCTGCCCCTGAACGGCTCTCCACGTGTACTGAGCTGGCCTTCCTCTACCCACGCCGAGTCCGCGTTCATAAAACAAATTATTGTCTCGAACATTAATATTTCTCGCATTTACGCTTGAAACGTTGAAGACTGGACGGGTTTATTATTTAGAGGATGAAAATATTGTTATTTACCAATTTAAGAATAGTAAATATATAAGGGAGAGGAATTAATGTCTTCCCATGGCATTCACTGGTGACGTTAACTTTATCACGAGATAGACGCTATGATTCCAACGCTCTATTCGGCTTTTTGTTAGAGATCAATTTGTTTGCAATTAGTTATCATACAGAATGCTTTAATTATGGAGAATCGAATTTAATTCTCACATACATTGGATATAATGTGTTTACTGTAAGGAAATCTGACGCAATACTGGTGTCAGGTGACGTGAGAATTCTAGCCTACTGCACAAGTGAAATTATT
>NC_091186.1:8753523-8766023 GCF_040958095.1 Procambarus clarkii
AACACTATCTTTCAGGACCCTTTTCTCCGTTTTATGACCTGTCGAGAAGTTCCTGTCAAACAGTCTAATAGAGGGGTACAAGTGTTGTGTTTGTTGACTCTTCAGAGGTTGCATGGCGTTTCACCTTTCTTTTTATGATGTCTTCAACAAAGCCATTAGAGAAGCCGTTGTTGACAAGGACCTGCCTTACCCTACCGAGTTCTTCATCGACTTGCTTCCATTCTGAACTGTGGCTGAGAGCCCGGTCTAGGTAAGATAAGTACATGACATACGTAGAGCGTTTCTGAAGACATAGGTCATCGAGAAGATGCTAAATTTGTTGGAAATAATTCCACCAACTGGAACTTTAGTGTCATTTATCTTGCCAATTGTCGTCTGGATTATTTAGCATGTTATTTATTTTTTCCATTATTTTGGAAGATTGTTACATTTATCGAGATCCTCTTAGGTCTACCCCAAGAAATATCCCCACATCAGTTACCTAACTTCCAGGTTAGTTAGGCAACAGAGGCATTAGGTGTAAGGAAACGTGGTCAAACGTTTTGCTCAGCCCGGGAATCGAACTCGCATGCAATGGGTTGTGATCCGACTGCGTTACTCACTCGGCCCGCTCTCTTGATGTGCCACTCCGGTCAAAATCCCCCTCGTAATCCAACCCGAAACATAAGAACCCAAGCAACCCACCTAGCCTATGCACAGAAAGCGTTGATCCGTTACTATTCATAGTTCGTTATGGCACCTTTGTTACCATAACACATAAAACGCGACCGATTAGTTGATAGCACGGGTCGATGAATGTGTCATCTATATAGGAGTTAACGGGTATTGTTCTTATGTGAACGCTGGCGTAATAGATTCAGACACAGTCAGTACAGCTGTAGGGTTGACGGAGTGCATACGATCGTCGTTGCCCATAAAGCATCAACAAGAACAACAGTGCAGCTAAGGTCTGATTCAGAATAGGGGGCTCTAAATATTAAATTATGTTACCGATAAAATGTAGGTTTTCTGAAATATGCATCGATAGAGGACGTGGTTATGGGTAATTTACTTAAAAAATACATTTTTATCTCACTGGATACGTCTGAATTTATCTAAAAATTTACTTACCTGAGGGCTCGTCAAAGTTTTTTTTGTAGCCAATTTTAAACATTAATACTGTCCTTGCAGTTACAGGTTCGGCGAGTACACGATTCCATGGGTTTATTAACCTATACGCAGATGATGAGTCAAAATAACGTGGCTGAAGATTATGATGAAGACCACACATACGAAAATGGAGACACGTCGACAGTTCTCCATTTTCTGTTGTGTGGTTTGATCATCATTAACCTATGAGTTCAAAACATAAATGTTGTCATATATTTTGACTTTAATCATTCGCTTTGTCGGCAACAGGCAGCCTGAATATCATGGTCCCCCTCCTCCCCCAAATGTCGAACAACTGACCCTTCCCAGGATGAACTCCCACAAAAGAGAGAGAGAGAGAGAGAGAGAGAGAGAGAGAGAGAGAGAGAGAGAGAGAGAGAGAGAGAGAGAGAGAGAGAGAGAGAGAGAGAGAGAGAGAGAGAGAGAGAGAGAGAGAGAGAGCGAATTAGAGAGAGAGAGAGAGAGAGAGAGAGAGAGATGGGGTTAAATATTTGTTAGTTATGTACACAGTGCATTCATCCTAATATTTAACAATCTGTCGTTTTCTTCACCAATAATTTGTTTGTGATTAATAATATTATGTATCATGTAGGTAACAATATTTATATTGCGAATCATTATATCATGCTGGGACAATAGTGAACATGTATCTTTGTATCATGCTGGGACAATAGTGAACATGTATCATTGTATCTTGCTGGGACAATAGTGAACATGTATAATTGTATCATGCTGGGACAAAAGTGAACATGTATTATTGTATCATGCTGGGACAATAGCAAACATGATTTCACCATCAACTTCCCTCTTAGACGCCGTAAGAATACTTCTCAGTAACAGGAAAAGTGCCAAGAATACTCAGTGTAGTACGCTCTGTGAGGCCTTATCGCATGATAAATAGTGACTTAAGTGGTATAATATTGCATAATAATATTATTTTTTTATTAAGTGGTATTTCATAATCGACAGAAATGTACAAGGCCCAGAAGATGGCGCCACCACCGTTCATCCTGGTGCTGGCGTTGGTGGTGATGGCAGCGGCGCCTCTCGTGGCACAAGGTACCGCTACATATGTTAAAAAATTCATAACCTATGCAGGCAATGAGTCACAATAACGTGACTGAAGAATGTTGACAAGACCACACACTAGAAGGGACGACGACGTTTCGACTTGAGAATGGTCCAGGACGGACCGAAACGTCGTCGTCCCTTCACCTTCTAGTGTGTGGTCTGGTCAAAAAGTCATAACCTAAATATTATTCAATCCATGTTTACGCATCAGAATAATTTTTTTTATATTTAAAGAAGAGTTGAAGTTTTAAATGCATTTTAATATTGATCTTAACATACCAGTAACGGAATGCGAAGATTAAGTAATTCAGAGTCTTTTAAAGACTTTTAAAACCTTTTAAAGACCCAAGCACACTTGCAGCTTTGACTGGGATCAGTTCGTGTGCTCTGGAAGAAGTGTTTGCAGAGCATTGTGAAAGACTAAGGTGTCTAACTTCTCCATCTCAACGGGAGAAGAATGTGAAGTTAACTATTAGTGACAGGTGACCTGGTTACTTCAGCCTGTTAATTTGCCAGGTCTGTAGGACTTGTTACAGCTTCTTTTTCTTCTGCTCGAGGGCTTGCAGGCGTTCAAGGGCGTGCAGACGTTTAAGGGCGTGTAGGGCGTGCGACGTTCAAGGGCGTGCAGACGTTCAAGGGCGTGCAGGCATTCAAGGGCGGGTAGAGCGCTCAGCGGGCGCTGTTACATATGACAGTCTGTAAGCTCGTGGAGAGAGTTTCCAACCACACTTCCCCTACTTTAATCATTCAAACACTTGTGTTAGTGATTTGGTAATGTAATCACATGTGATTAAATGGACTGCTAGCGGCCGTGGAGTGAGGACGTTTACCGACCCTCCGTGGCTGTTGGAGTTGTTTGCTGTTTTGGTCACCAGGTGGTGTGGGCGTCCCTGCCCTACCAGTTTTGTTGCCTGCCTGGCTGCGTTGACGTGGCAGTTCTGACATGGGGGGCCATCTTCCTCCTGTTCAGCGTGTGAACTCCGTGGGCATGGAGTTCACTTGTAAGGCTGGTTATCCGATCATCGAGATGGTGATGTGTGACATGCTTCGTGTCCCGGTGGAAGCTGTTTACGGTGTGGAGGTAGTTACGGCCCATCGGGTTGTTATTAAGTTCGTGGGGGAGGACGAGTACCGGGATTTCCTCCGTCGGTACGGGGGGCGTACGTTGCCGTTGCCAGACGATGCCGGCTCTGTGGCGATTTGACCGCAGTGGTGCCCTGACTTATGTCAGTATCCATGGTGCGCCCCTGGAATTCCCTGATGACCTCCTCCGGCGTTACTTCGGGGGTTTGGTACTGTTGTCAGCGTGCGGGTGAACACGCTCTCCTCGGGGCGGTATGCTGGGAGGCGTACAAACATTCGCACATTGGGGATGCGCCTGCGGTCGGATATACCTTCTTCTGTCCGGCTTATGGGATACTACGTCCGGGTGTATTATGCCCGGCAGCCTCGTACCTGTTTCCGGTGTGGCTTGTTGGGGCATCAGGCTGCCGGGTGCTCTGAGGCCCCTGCTGCTCTTGTCAACTTGTTCCGCGACGAGGATTTCCCGCCGCTCCCTCTGGAGGCAGTCTCCGGTGATGTTGATGAGGTGGTGCGCGTCCCGTTTGCTGCTCCAGCTTCCCCGACGGCGCCTGCCGTTCCTCCGGTTGTTGCAGTCCCTCCTCCGGTTCTTGAGGTACCGTCGGTTGGTCTGCCCGATCCTATCGCTGTTCCAGCTGCTCCCGTGGGCCTTCCTGGAGCCCCCTGTGTGACGTCGCTGTCTTCTCCCTCGTCTTCTGATGCTGCGCCTGGCCCTGTGTTCGTGACTCGGGTCCCGGATGAGCTTGGTGCTGGGGTGGCTGCGGAGCCTCCTGCTGTGTGTGGCCCGGTACCCCCTGTGGTAGAGGCTGCTGCCGTTCTGGCGTCGGTTCCTTCGGCTCGTGGTACCCGTGTTTCTGGGTCACTTACCGGCTCTGACGATATCCGGCCGGTGCCCAAATGTTCCCGGCGTTCGTCTTCTTCCTGGGCCGACGTTGGTGACTTCAGTGACTGTGGGGCTTCGGATGTTGACAGTGTGGATACGAATGCGTCGATGTCTCCGCGGTTCGTGGTGGCGGAGGTCCATGTGCCTGCCGGTGCTGGTGCCTGTGTCTCGGACGTGCCTTCGGTTCTTTCTCCGCCGGGAGACTCTCCACAGTGGGGGGTGGTGGCTTCCGCTGCCAGGGATGGTGTGGACTCTGGTGCTGGGCGTGGCCTGGTGGTGACGTTACGGAAGGATGCGCGCCGTCCGGGTTCCCTGCTGTCGTCTGGTGGTGTGCCCGGGGCCGCGGGTACCCCTGTGGTGCGGGTGCGCGTTGGGGCCCTAGGGAACGTGTTTCCGGCGTCTGTGATGCCACCGGGTCACTGGTCGAAGATTGCTGAGCTACAGCTGTCTGACGGACCGGAGTGTTTTCATGGTGGGCAAGTTCCTCTTCTGTGGGGGCGAGTAGCGACTTCTCGCCTCCTGAGTACTACCATCTGGGTCCCCAGTTTGCAGGTGTTTGTTGCCCCGGTTCCGGATGTTATGGCGTCCCCGGTGGATGGACGGGACCCTTTGCAATGGGTGTTCTGGGAGGCGTTTAATGTACGGTTCCCGCGGGCCAAGTTCCCGGGCAAGTATGTGCTCTGATTTCCTGTGTATTTGCTCTATGACATGCTGTGTGCCCTTCTGGCTGTTTGTTTGCCCTGTTCTATTATGTGCTTCTGCCTCTCCCTTTGTGCATTGCTTTGCCGTGTGGCATATTAGTTTCTAGTGCTTGGCGTCACTCGTTTCGCGTTTTGGCTTAGCGTTTCGCCTTTCCTGGCTTTGCGATTCACCCTTCACGGGTACGCCGGGGCGCATCCGATCCCACGATCGTCGTCGCCCCTAACTCAACAACAACAACAACAACATGTGATTAAATCACATGTAATGTAATCATATGTGATTATCAAATGTGCTAATAAAAAATATAAATATAGTTTGTCCTCGATAAAAGCCAGACGTGTATGAATACACTCTGGCTTCCTGTCCCCCCGACACAATGAATTAATTATTATTTTAAATACACGGAGTTAATAAAAGAGACGCTATTTTTATAATTATTCAACAAATACTCAAATTAATAATTGGTTGGTGTAATGCCCACACACATTTATACTCCACAGATTTAGATCATTGTCTGGGGCTATCATCATGCATCCACGGCGGCCAGTTTGTCCCTCACGGCACCGTGTTGGCCAACCTTCCAGACAAGTGTATGAGGATTGTCTGCAACAGAGGCTCTGCTGTGCCCCAGTTTGTCGGCGATGAGAAGGCTTCTGGCTGTAAGTTGATTTATTAAGTGTAATAAGCTAGCTCTCTCTCTCTCTCTCTCTCTCTCTCTCATCTCTCTCTCTCTCTCTCTCTCTCTCTCTCTCTCTCTCTCTCTCTCTCTCATCTCTCTCTCTCTCTCTCCTCTCTCTCTCTCTCTCTCTCTCTCTCTCTCTCTCTCTCTCTCATCTCTCTCTCTCTCTCTCTCTCTCTCTCTCTCTCTCTCTCTCTCTCTCTCTCTCTCTCTCTCTCTCTCTCTCTCTCTCTCTCTCTCTCTCTCTCTCTCTCTCTCTCTCTCTCTCTCTCTCTCTCTCTCTCTCTCTCTCTCTCTCTCTCTCTCTCTCTCTCTCTCTCTCTCTCTCTCTCTCTCTCTCTCTCTCTCTCTCTCTCTCTCTCTCTCTCTCTCTCTCTCTCTCTCTCTCTCTCTCTCTCTCTCTCTCTCTCTCTCTCTCTCTCTCTCTCTCTCTCTCTCTCTCTCTCTCTCTCTCTCTCTCTCTCTCTCCTCTCTCAATCTCTCTCAATCTCTCTCAATCTCTCTCAATCTCTCTCAATCTCTCTCAATCTCTCTCAATCTCTCTCAATCTCTCTCAATCTCTCTCAATCTCTCTCTCTCTCTCTCTCTCTCTCTCTCTCTCTCTCTCTCTCTCTCTCTCTCTCTCTCTCTCTCTCTCTCTGCGATCCTTCTCCGGATAAGAGTGGTTGTGATCTTACCCAGGCTCTGAGTGGTTGTGATCTTACCCAGACTCTGAGTGGTTGTGATCTTCCGCAGGTTGTGAGTTCCGAGGGAACATCTACCAGCCGGGCCTAGTATATCCTGCTGGCTGCGCCAAGATGACTTGTGAGGGCGGCAACTGGAAGCCCACGGGAGAGATTGAGACACATTGTGAGTACTGAATGTCGTGTTGCGAGTACTGGATGGTGGGTTGAGTACTCTGTGGTTAGTTTTGTGTTGTAGTACCGTGCCTATTGTAATACATTTGGTGAAGGGTGAGCATATCATGATTCAAGTTTTCTAGGGTTGTGAGCACTGAGAGGCAGGTGGATAATAGTGTTGAGCCACAATAGGTAGAAAGAGTGTTAGAGCACCTTTAAACATGTGTTGGGGGTTTGTGAATCCTTGGAGGCAAGTGGAGAGTTATTACATGCACCAAGAGGTAGGTGGAGAGTGAGCGTATGCACCAAGAGGCAAGGGAAAATGGGTTGGTTAGTTCCGAAATGGATTGAGAGTAACGGGAGGTAGGTGTAGATGTGTTTTGAGTCAGCTGAAGAGCGGTTATGAGTAAGAGGAGCCAGGTCAAAATAGTTCATGTCAAAGATCAGAATAGCAAGTGGAGATGAGCTATGAGTGAAGGAACGAAGATAGAGAAGAATTTTGAATAACAAGAAAGCAGGAAGCTTACTTTCTAGCATATGTGTTTCCTTCTTAATGCAGCAATAGGGAGTGAGAACAATATAGTGGCAGGGGAAAGTATTTACTTGAAGTTCAGAGTGAATTTCCCACCGCAGGTCCGCAGTGTGAGGTCTTCGACGACCCCCACTTCTGGAGCTACGACCGTCACAGGTTCGACTACCACGGAGACTGCAAATACGCCATCTCCCAGAAAGGGAACAGCCTCAATCCCGATTACGGCATCTTCGCACAGTTCCGGTGAGTTTCTTTGCGAAGCAGTCCTCTCGAGGCATAGTTCAGTATTATATATTTCCTTATACATAGCTACACTAAAACAAAATGCAGAGTGGGTGAAAAATATATGAACGCATTGAAGTGTTGAGAACGATTTACTCAAAGAGTGACCTTCGCCAGGCGCTGCTACAACATGCCCTCTTGCGTCCAAAAGACCACCTTCAAAGACAACCCGGAGCTTCAGATTGAGATAGGAGAATGGGGACTCGCTTCTCCAGGCATTTTCAAGGTGAGTTGACTTTTCCAGAGCACGAGACATCTGATTATGAAGAAAGAAGGGCCAGACTCATGGCCGGATACGCAGTGATATGTATGTTTTTATACTAGTGGTTTTACACGTGTGTAAGCAAACATACAAGCAGGATTGTGGATAGATAAATTAATAACAATTAAAGGTGTTTTGTAGGTACTAGAAAATAAGAATACAGGAACGTACTGAAGGCCAATAAGCCCATGCGAGGCATCTACTATTAGCATCCATTAACACTTATATTTGTCTAACCTACGCTAATAATAATGCAGTGACATCAAGTTCTTTGCCATCTAACAATGTGTTCAATAATTTTACAACCCTATCTCAAGGCCAGTATTTACCGAGATCTTTTCTAAACGTATCCAGTTTTTATCGATTTTTTTTCTGTCCTATTTTGTGTTGATATATTTAGCCCCCTTTTAATATCTCCCTTGTTATACTCTTTCCTTCATTTACATATTTCTGTCATGTACGTCTTCAATCTTCGCTTATCTGTAGAATGTAAAATTATTTAGTTTATTCTTCCTTGAACTAGAGGCTTTTGTTGCCCGGAATTAACTTTGACATCTTTCTCTGTTCGCTTCCTATATAATTAATGTCCATTCTATTTTGCTGTTGGTATAGTATTGATGATAACCTCCCTAACAATGCACCTCTAGCTGTACAGGTAGTATTTTGTAAGAGACAGTTTCAACTACTTTGCTCTAATTTCCGAACATAATATAAAAAGAATTATGTTCTCTTATTATATATAATTATTATGTTCATAAATAGAGAGAATGTACAGATAAACAAATTATCACATGTGCATATGAAATTGTTTTGGTATTTCCAAGAGATCTCTGGACCAATCAAGAGTCTTCTCCACACGGTCATTACATATCACTTCAAATAAAACAAACATATCAATATTAATTCTTCGAAGAAGGTCAACATCAGCTGAAGTTTAAGGGGGTTTCCAAGCCCAATGCGTCTTACATCAATTTCCATTTTTTCCCCATAGAAACTTGTGAGAATTGATTTTTGCTCATAAATCCTTATTAATTACCAGGATTTTACATTATTGCGGTTATTCTTACGTAATAAAAAGATAAATCTTGCTATTATACATACAAAAATATTAATTGGAAGAACTTTGGAGATAAGTAGCATCATTCCTTACAAACATATTTATAAAAAGTGTTAAGTACAGAGATGGTCTTCGATTTTTTGATGGTTTACTATAATATATTAACGATTTTGTTCGAAAAATCCCGGAGAAACATTTATGTCTAAATCAAAATAATAGCTTTCCATGGTGAGTTGTGATTGTATAGTGTCGTAGCGTGGGTGTGAGTTGACCCTCATGCCCTACTTTAGTATAATTGGCTACTAATACGACCACAAACAACTCACATAATGTATGAAATGCGGGTTGATTGTCCGTAGAGTGCTTAACCACATTTTGTTCTGCTGTTGTTGATTTCCTAGATGTATGCCTTCCTAGTCATTTATTGAGGTATTGTGATTACAAATAGATACAATTATTAGGCCTGGATTATTTTAATATAGTTCAGTCTAAATTGTTTCTGAATGTACCTCATTTTTTGTATTTACTATTTGGCACAATTTTATTTAATTCTCTGATATTTATTCCTGTTCTCCCTCCGTTATTAATTTATGTATATTTGTGAAACATTTTTGTGTTCTGCAGATTCGTGCAGACGGTGAAGAGATTGAGGTGCCAGCGGGTCCCTATGCCCACAGGGTGACCGCCGGAGGAGTCACGCACAAAGTCCTTGTCTGGCGCCAGGGAGAATGTCTCAGGATTCAGGCTCTCAAGGTCTTGTGGTAAGTCTGGCGCCAGGAAGAAAGTCTCAGGGGGCTCTCAAGGTCTTTTGGTAAGTCTGGCGCCAGGAAGAATGTCTCAGGGGGCTCTCAAGGTCTTTTGGTAAGTATGGCGCCAGGAAGAATGTCTCAGGGGGCTCTCAAGGTCATTTGGTAAGTCTGGCGCCAGGAAGAATGTCTCAGGATTCTGGGCTCTCAAGGTCTTGTGGTAAGTCTGGCGCCAGGAAGAATGTCTCAGGCGGCTCTCAAAGTCTTTTGGTAAGTCTGGCGCCAGGGAGAATGCCTCAGGGGGCTCTCAAGGTCTTTTGGTAAGTCTGGCGCCAGGGAGAATGTCTCAGGATTCTGGGCTCTCAAGGTCTTGTGGTATCTCTGGCGCCATTTGCAATTCTCTCAGAATCGTAACGTGAGCCTGAGGCTAGGCAGAGTGCCTAAAGATGCTGGTGTATGGAGGTTTTATGGTAAGTTTAACGACAGGGAGAGTGCCTCATGGCGCTGATCTCTGAAGGTCTTGCGGTAAATCCACTTAGGCTGCATTATTTTTAGTTAAATCTAAATTAAAATAATACATTTTTATACAATAATCTTGCTTCTTATCGTACATGTATAGTTTCTTTGTGATTATTTTTTACCACAGTCGTGGCCACAATTACAATGCTAGCCAGCATATATATGGATTTTCTCCTATCCTCAATGTACAGGGTTAGAGATCTGTTAAACATATAGTTCAGTGATTTATAGAACAATCAAACCCAGAAGGGTGCTTTTAAAATGCTAATCTAACCTACAAACATAAATTCATAAATACACAGATTTACGTCTGGCCTACATAAACAGTGTTCGCGGTGTCGTCTTCTTATGGCTCCTCCTCATTCTCATGTAATGCTTATGGCCTGGTCGCGTCTTCTGGTTTCAATCTTGACTTGAGTGGTATAATATTTCTTTAAATTGCTGCAAAGTTGTAATATGAAGGTGCTTGCAAAAGATAGCTTTAGACTGCCAGATCGTTATACCAGTCTCCACAACTCTCGCCATGTCTCCATGATTGGTAGATGCACCCGAACCTCTATCTCGATAAGGGTCACATCTATATTTAACAAATGGGTGTAGATTATTACCTAGGGACCCTGTGGGGCCTTTCCTGCTACCCTTTCACCACCTCCTTTCCCTACTGCCTTTTCAGCTCCAGCACTGCAAGATTCGCTTCGACGTGTGGGCCAACCCTAATCTACATTCTTAGCTTCGCGGCTTGTGTGGTATTCCGGACAAGAACACTGGCAACGACTTCACTACTAGGAACAACGTGCCGTACAACCCTACGCTCAACGCCCCTGCTGTGTTCGCCGAGTCCTGGAAGGTAATACACAGTGTAATGTGAGCAAATCACGGCTTAGTGTAATTTTAGGAGCAGTGAGTGGCGGAAAACTGTCCTGCAAAAGTGCCATTTTACACCATAGAGCGCTCCTGAGGGTCGAACCTCACACTGACACATAATGGGGGTGTTGTGTTCAACATCTGATAGACACTACGGGGGTAGAGCTAAACTAACCGCAATATTATGCCTGCAGACACCGGACCAGACCAACCCCGCCTGTACAGCCGCCGGGAGACGCAGGAGATCCATCAACAAGGTCAGTTAGAATGTTGTCTGCTGAGTGACAACTAAACTGTCGTGGGTTGAATCCTGTTGACCCGTCAGTCCTTGTCGTATGGGGAATATGGGTTGGGGGGGGCCTCGATAACCCTATTTGGCTTCTTGTCTCCCAACAATGGTGAGCCATAGTAATGATAACTAGGATTAATATCCTGTCATAAATCAATAGGATAAATAGATATGCTTTAATCCTTAAATTTATTCTTTATAAACTATATACTGTCGATAATTATACATTTTGGAATTTCTAATCATGTGCAGATATTGAAACTAATTAATTTTGAGCAGCATCAAGCATTTATTTGCACTAAAGAAAGATAATAGAAATTAGTTTTCTTCTCTCAGTGTTCCAATAAAGCACTGCAAATGAGAAATTAACCAACACCTTTTATTATATACAAAATTTTATTGGGAACTATGTTAAAAGAATATTTAATTAGAACTACCGGTATAATAAAATATTTTATTTTTTCTAGTTTGAATACCTTTTGTTGAATATTTATTTAATCCCTTATCATTATATATATTCTTCTGTATCCTTAATTAAGCTTAGATTAAACAAAAAATCAGTAATACTATTAAAACTCCACAAACAAATATTACAGGATTGCTGTGGAAGGTCCACTGTCTTTATTATGTTGGAAATTGCTTCTTTAATAAGTTGTCAAAGAATAACAGGATTTTTTCTATTTTATCTACAGGAGTCTCAAGCAACGTTCAAACAATGCCAGCACGACAATGTTTCATGGAAGAGAATGTTGGCACTGTGCCAGCAGACTGTTGGTGGGGCAAAATCCAATGGCCAGGGTGCCTCTGGGGAGCTCAGCCAGGTGCTTGTGGGTAAGACTACCACCAGGGAATAGTTAGAGTCCCTCCATGGAGGTCAGCAAGGGACTGGTGGGCAAAAAATCCCATCAGGGGGATGACCAGAGTGCCTCCGGGGAGCTCAGCAAGACTTGTGGATAAGACTTCCGCCAGGGAAAAGAGAATTAAAAGTAAAACATACAAGGGGAATATAGAAACAGAAAGATAAACACAGAAACAGAGATTAATGAATAGAAGCTGATGATGCGATCGACAAAACTTGATTAAAATACATTGATGAATGATAATAATTATACTACTACTAGCACTGATAATAATAATAATGATAATAATTGTATTGCCTTTAGTTCACCGGAACATATATATATAATCCAAGTGCTTTTTTCGTTAATTATTACTGAGGTAGACACCTGACAACAGATGTGAACTGATCAGGTCTCTTGTGTCAACAGAGTGTGACAGGTAGAAGGGTCAGTGTGAGAACCTGCCTAAGGAGGTCGTAACGACACCCAACCGTCAGTATAGTGCAACTTATCTTAAGTGTTAATAACATAGCTACTAGGAATGTATTTCATTATGTGGTTACTTCTTTATGGATGTTTTATATTGTAGGTTCGTCTTTGCACTTGCTTGAAAAGTCGAGTATGTAATGAATGTGATTTAATTATTCATTCTTACTGGTAAACTTGTACTTAAATATTTAACTGTTTGGATTATGTGTAATATTATA